>NC_058404.1:93799063-93889512 GCF_002201575.2 Neomonachus schauinslandi
GGGAGTCTGCTTCTCCCTCTGACCCTCCCCCCTCTCATGCTATCTCTATGTCATTCTCTCTCTCAAATAAATAAATAAAATCTTTAAAAAAAAATAAGATGGTAAATTAAAAAAAATATATTGACTGCTTTGCCATTAGACACAAATTATTTTAATGGTAAAAATATATTGAAGGGTCCTGGGATTGAGCCCTGCATTGGGGTCCCTGCTCTGCAGGAAGCCTGCTTCTCCCTCTCCCACTCCCCCTGCTTGTATTCCCTCTCTCGCTGTGTCTCTCTCTGTCAAATAAATAAAATCTTTAAAAAATATATTGAGATAAATATTTTTAGAAATTTTGGCTTAAGACACTCAAATTCTAAAATGTTCATGTCCACTGATAAAACACAGAGAAGTCAAAGTAATGAATCTAGGTTTCTTATTCAGGTCCTTTGCTCATTTTTTAATCCAACTCTTTGTTGTTGTTGAAGTGTATGAGTTCTTTATAGATTTTGGATATTAACCCTTTATTGGACATATGGCTGGTAAGTATTTTCTCCCATTCTGTAAATTGTCTTTTCATTTTGTTAATGGTTTTGTTTGCTGTGCAGAGCTTCTTAGTTTGATGTAATCCCACTTGCTTACTTTGCTTTTTTTTGCCTATGATTTTGGCATAAAATCCAAAAAAAATATTGCCAAAATCAAGGTCAAAGGACCTGTAGTTTTTTTCCAGGATCCTTATATTTCAGGCCTTAAGTTTAAATCTTTAACCAATCCTGAGTTTATTTTTATGTGTGGTGTAAGATTAGAGTCCAACTCCCTCCTCCCTCCCTCCCTCCCTCCCTTCCTCCTTTTTCTTTCTTTCTTCTTTCTTTCTTTCTTTCTTTCTTTCTTTTCTTTCTTTCTTTCTTTCTTTCTTTCTTTCTTTCTTTCTTTCTTTCTTTTCTTTTCTTTCTTTCTTCTTCTTTTTCTCTCTCTCTCTCAGATAAGAATATCCCATTTTCCTAACACCATTTACTGAAGAAGCTATCCTTTCTCCAATGTATATTCTTGGCATCTTTGTCAAAAATTAGTTGTAAACATATATGACGCAGCTTTATTTTTGGGCTTTCTCTTCTGTTCCATGAGTCTGTGTGCCTGTCTTTATGCCAGTAGCACACTGTTTTGGTTAAGATAACCTTTAATATAATTTGAAATCAGAAAATATGATGCCTCCAGCTTTGTTCTTTTTGCTCAAGATTCCTTTAGCTATTTGGGATCTTTTGTGATTCCACACAAATTTTAGGATTGTTCTTCTATTTCTGTGAAAAATGTCACAGGGATTTTGACAGGGATAGCATTGAATTTGTAGATTTCATTGGGTGGAAGGGACATATAACAATGCTAATTCTTCCAATCCATGAACAGAGGATATTTTTCCATTTATTTATGTCTTTTTCAGGTTTTTTTTGGTCAGTATTTTACAGGTTTCAGTGTACAGATCTTTCACTTCCTTTGTTAAATTTATTCCTAATTATTTTAGTGTTTTTGATGCTATTGTAAATGGGATCGTTTTCTTAATTTCTTTTTCATATACTTTGTTGTTAGGGTACAAAGTTTCCTCTCATTTTTAACTTTGTTATTTTGTTTGTAGTGTATTCTTTTTCCCCCAGGCACTTTTAAGATGTTTTCTTTATCTTTATTTTAAGCAGTCTGATTTTGATGTTCCTTGGTGTAATATTTTTTTTTTTCTTATTTCTTCTGGAAGTGGTTCATTAAGCTTCTTAGATCCATGGTTTATTTTTTAATTGAATTTAGAATTTTTACACATTTTTTCTACAAATATTTTCTTACAATTCTCTTTCTTCTTCTTGGATTCCAATTATATTTATATTAGGCCACTTAAAGTCTCAGGACTCACTGGTGCTCTGTTAATTTTTTTACAATTGTGTTCCTCTTTTTGTTTCATTTTGGATAGTTTCTACTGCTATGCCTACACATTCACAAATCTTTTCTCCTGCAGCATGTAAAGTGATGGTAATTCCATCAAGTGTATTTTCATCTCAGATACTGTGTTTTTCATCTCTAAGAGTTCGGGGAGGGGGGGTGGTATGTATAACATCCATGTCTTTTCTTATCATACTCATGTGTTCCTCTTCTTTCTCAATTGTATGGAGTATATTTATAGTGAGTACATTAGTGTCCTTTAATACTAATCCAATCATCTATATCATTTGGGGGTTATTTGAATTGATTGTTTTTTTTTCTCCTTGTACTTCTTTCTGTTGCTTTTTTACTGATGCCAGACGTTATAAAATTTAACCTTATTAGGTGATAGATTTTTTATTTTTTTATTTTTTTGCATTCTTTTAATGCTCTTTGAGCTTTCTTCTTGGCTCCAGATAAAATAGGTATAAACTGTTTTTATTTTTTGAGGCTTACATTTAAGCTTTGTTAGGTGAGCCCCATCCTATTATTCTAGGGCTAATCTGGCCCTATCTTTCAGGCAATACCAGTATGCAGACTCTATTTAATGCCAAGCTTATTAGGAGTTTTTTCCATTCTGGATAGTGAAGGAGTAAAGGTAAAAACATTTCCCAGTATTATGTAAGGCCTGGGGATTGTTTCATCTACTCCTTTCCCAGGGCCTTTTCCATGGCTTTGGAAGTTTCCTCACATACTTCTGCTGACCAATACTCAGTTGAAGATTTGAAGGGACCCCAATGTATGTGTGTGGCTCTCTTTGTACAGTTCCCTGAACCTCTGTCTTCTGATTTCTAGTCTCTTGACCTCCTCAAACTCTTAAATCTCATCTCAGAGAGAGCTTTGAACTCTATTTTTGTTCTCTCCCTTATGTGGTTGCCCTGAAAATCTATTTAGGCAGTTAGATGAAACAATTGTCGGGCTCATCTTGGTTGTTTCTCTTTTCTCAATGGTCTCTGTCCAGCCTGCTTTCTAGTGAAAGCCATTAGTTTCATATATCTTACTAGTTTTCTAGTTGTGTACACTTGAGGAGGTAGTACATTTAATCCCTCTTACTGTATCATGCCTGGAAGTTAATGTCTTAGTTGTTATTTTTTAAAATATATATATTAAGTCATCTTTTTAAGTGTTTGGGGTTTCTTGGGACATCTAATTTTCCATATGGTTCTAGAAATTTGGTAAGATTTCTTTCTGTCTCCTACTATGGACATGAAATATTTTATAATTCTTTTTATTTTCTTTCAGCTGATACTTATAATGTTAGTCAAACATTTCTTCCAGTGGACTATTCTATTATTTGTAAATATCCAGCATATAGTTTACTTTATAACTAGCTTTTGCCTTCTAGATTCTGAGTGTCAGAGAATAAGTCTAAAATGATGCATGCCTTCAGCCACATCTAAAATGAATCTTTTTGGGGTGCCTGGGTGGCTCAGTCATTAAGCATCTGCCTTCGGCTCAGGTCATGATCCCAGAGTCCTGGGATCGAGCCCCACATCGGGCTCCCTGCTCCACGGGAAGCCTGCTTCTCCCTCTACCACTCCCCCTGCTTGTGTTCCTGCTCTCACTATGTCTCTCTCTGTCAAATAAATAAATAAAATCTTAAAAATAAAATAAAATGGATCTTTTTACCATCCATCTGTTCTAAGGTCAATAATCTTTCTCTTAAATTCTTCAACTCTTCCCAAGCTTCATTTCAAAATCCTCCATGTTCGTTTTTCTATTGTTTCCTCTCATTTATTCATCTGCATTCATCAATTCCCTACCTTTTTAAATTAATTCTCAGTAAGAGGACCATCCATCCACGAGTAGCCAAAAAAGGAATATAGAAATAAAAATGCTTAGACCAGAAATCATTATCTGGGTTAGCCTGTGTAATTAGCCACCAGTATTAACATTTTCCATAGTAATATACCTCAAATACAAACGAACTGACCTGATTACCTTGAATATCTAATTATTAGACATATATATTAATTACATTACAAAGAGTTTTTTGGCATCATATTTATTTTGTTGTCATTAAAATAACATTATATAACATATATTTAGTTAAAAATTTTGAGGAAAGGTGTGCTGGGTGGCTCAGTCGTTAAGCTTCTGCCTTCGGCTCAGGTCATGATCCCAGGGTCCTGGGATTATGTACCGCATCGGACTCCTTGCTCAGCTGGGAGGCTGCTTCTCCCTCTGCCTGCCCCTCCCCCTGCCTGTTTTCTCTCTCTCACTCACTCTCTCTCTCAAATAAATAAAATCTTTAAAAAAGATAAAAATTTTGAGGAGAAGACAAAATATGGGAAAATAAAGCTTTAATTAACAAATTAATTTAGTTCTGTTTAATGTGGTCATAGTTGTAATACACAACATACATGTGCATTTCAAAAATGTGTCATCAGTGTTTGTTGAATTTAGGAACAGATACTTGAAGCTACAAAGTTCCAAAAAAAGATGTAAGTTCTGTTGAGCTGATTTCTAATATGAAAATAGGAATCAGCATGTTGGATTTCACAGCTTTTACTATTGATACTAAATAATAGGCATAGTTCCTAAGTAATATATTTGTATGATGCTTATGAGCTCTTCAATTTACTTGAAGCATAATACTTCTCACAGCAAATAACAGCCCCGTCTAGTTGCACAGTATGCACTCAGAAATCTCCAAGTTGTAATACCTTCTGTTAAATGTATCTGTAGGTGTTAAGCCTTTTTACTTCCTTTTAGTATTATGTTCTCAGCTGTCAGCTAAGATGTCTTTTATGTTGCATTTTGTAATCTCTTTAAATCATTAGTCATTTTAATTGGCAGATATTAAAAATCTTTTAAAAATCTGATTAGAGTCATCTCTGTTTCATAAAGATTTTTCTTCAGTGTTCATTTTCAAGCCTAACATCTGCAAATAGAATCTAACATAATGGCCTTCAGGATGTTCCCTTTATGCTTGCAAATAGTATTGCTGTTAATAAATATGTAGGGATTATTTTGTATAGAATTTACCATGGTTATTGCTTTATCAAAATATAAAATTTGTTATGAATAATGACTTTAAGAATTGTGTTAATTAATTATAAAAATAGCAAACAATCCCCAATTAATAAGACTGCCCTAACTATAAGTACAGGCTTGCTTATGGCCAATTATTATTATTTTTTTTTTAGTTTTTTCTCCAGAATTTAAACTTAGTACAGTCTCCATAGCTAAATTCTAACTAAAGAATACTCTTTTCAAAAAGTACAAAATAATCCTTGTAACTAAGAAAGCTAATAGTTGCAAATAGTTCATATAATCTCATATTTTTCCATTTCTTTAAAAGGTTCTCAAAACCTTTTATTGTGATGTCAGTTGCAATGTTTCCCTGTCTTGGTGAGGATAATAATAAATGTCTGCTCCATTGTTGTTTGTTGTTTTTTGTTGTCCGATTTTATACATTATCATCCTATTTTTATGAAGTTCCAAAACTGATCTACCATTATATGCATTTAATATCATACATTACTATTATTCACCAAAATATCTGGATCTATTCCTTATTCAGAGACACGGAGTCTTATACTCCTTGTCCCTTTGAAGATAAGCATGACCAAATAACTTCCTTTAATTTAAACCTAATTTTCAGAAATAGATACTTAAGAGGGGGAATTAAGTTCTTCATGCTCTTTTTCCTCAAAGTGGTAATTATAATATTTGTTGATTTTGAGATCACTCAAGAATTAAACTAAATGCTGAATCACTATATAGAGGACAGCTACATTGGACAGACACCTAAACCTGGAATGGATTTTATGTAAGAAATAAGTTTTGTTTTGAAAAGCCATTGAGTAGCACTTATTCATGGTAAAAACTCTAAGTAAACTAGAAATAGAGGTGACTTACACAGCTTGATCAAGAACAACTACAAAAAGCCTACGGCTACTATCAGACTTAATAGTGAGAAACTTGATGCTTTGCTACTAAGATCAGGTACTAAACAAGGATATTCCCTCTCACTACTCCTTTTCACCATCATACTGGAAGTTCTAGCTAATTCAATAAGACAAGGAAAGGAAATAAAAGTTATATGGTTAGAGAGGGAAGAACTAATATTGGGTGTAGGGAAGGAAGAACTAATAATAGAAGTAGGGAAGGAAGAATAGACAAGTATTTTTAAGGCATGGAAAATATTCTGGTATCAGAATGATGAATACATGCCGGTATGCATTTGTCCAAATTCATAGAATGTACAACACCACCAGTGAACCATAATGTAAACAATAGACTTTGGGTGATAATGATATGTCAATATGGGTTCATCGCTTGTAACAAATGTAACATGCTGGTGGAGGATGTTGGTTATGGAGAGGCTATGCATGTATAGAGACAGAGGGTATATAGGAAATCTCTGTATCTTTCCCACAATTATGCCATTAACCTAAGCTGCTCTAAAAAAAAAAAATCTTAATTAAAAAAAAAAAATGAAAAAACAAACAAAAGCCACTGGGCCACTTGTTTACATAATAGTGATACATTTTCATAACAAGAATGCCTTCTTTACTTAGACCATTCTACCTCATGTCTTCCCGTCATACTTTTGGTGCTTATTGCTAAATGTTCTTCAAGTACTGTTTCATTTCTCACCAGTATTAAAGTTATACCAAATTCATTTATGCCCAGTTCTGTCATCCTGTTCTTTAGATGTTCCCTATTATGCTAGAATTCATCTATCCTTCCTACCTATTCCTATTCCTTCTATAACCTATGTAACTGGTTTCCAAAATGGTGACTATATGTTTTAGTTGTTGCAAAAGTAACTTACAGAAAGGAAATATTATGAGTTCAATTCATATGTGTTTTTTATGAGAAAAGAGAAAATAAATTTTACACATTTTCTTATGACTTCACATATTCTATATCCAGATACTCAGTTGCTCTGCATCTCACATAGTAAATGATAAAATCCTAAGAAAGTAATGAGAGGTCCTGTGTGTGGAGAAGTTGAATGTGGGATCTTTCGGCTCTTATTCTCTTTCAGTGCATGAAACATATTGAGTTAAAATGTATTTTGAGTTCATCATGTTGAAGATAATACTACTAAGAACTACAAAAACAGAGGACTTCTAGAGAAGATAGAAGAGTAAGAGGATCCTAAACTCACCTCGTTCCATGAATACAACTAGATAATACCCACATCAGTGTAAATAACCAGAAAACAACCCAAAGACTGGCAAAACACTCTCCACAGCTAAACATAGAGAAGAAGCCACATCAAAAATGGAAGGAAGAGAGGAGACATGTTCTAGAACCAAGCTGACCTACAATACTGTCTGGGGGAGAGTGGGCCACCTCAAGCACAGAGAAGGGAGAGGAGCAGACTCCAAACCAGGCATCCCAGGCACAGGACCTGAACTGGGAAGACAAATCTCAATAACGTTTGGCTTTGAGAACCAGAGGGGTTTAACATCACAGGATTTTACAATCAGTGAAACTTAATGCCTGGAACTTTAAAAATCAGCAGCTCCACTCTGGGAAACCACAGGGCAAGATAGAACTGAGTCCCTGCCCTTATAGCACAACAGCTCCACTAACATACAGCTAAGATACAAGCAGCTGTTTGAAAAATGCCTAGCATATATGGGACACAGATTTGTTTACTAATCTCAGAGCATGTGCTGGAGGGGTACGGATCTTTGAGAGACTTCTCCAAGAACAAAAGAGCTGGTGGGCACCATTTTCTTTTCTCTCCCCCAGCCTAGATACACTGACACCTGCAGGAACCAGCACAATGCCAACACTCTCCACATAGCTTGCAAACAGTATGCCTTACCCTGCAATCTCCTACAGACCCACCCCTCCAACATGTTCTCAGCAGTTTTCCACATCAGCACCAGGTCTCCTCCCACAGAAGACCTGTGCAAACCTTGCCAACACCATATACCCTGTTTTCTGTGGGCGCACCCCCTCTAGCCCAGCCTCAGCAATAGTACATCCAAAGTGGCACCACCAGCATGGCACTGTGCAAACAGCCCCAATGGGGGCCAGCACCACTCCAGATGACTCCTGTCTGGGGAAAAGGGGAAAGTAACCACACAAAACTGTTCCACTGCAGCCCCAGTAATGGGCTGCAGATAGAATTCTGGTCTGACTACAGGCCTGCCTACTAATGAAAGCCACATGGGTGGCTCAGTCAGTTGAGCATCTGCCTTCGGCTCGGGTCATGATCCCAGGGACCTCAGATTGAGCCCTGCATTGGGCTCTCTGCTCTGTGGAGAGCCTGTTTCTCCCTCTGCTGCTCCCCCTGCTTGTGTTCTCTCACTTTTTCTCTCTGTCAAATAAATAAATAAAATCTTGAAAGAAAGAAAGAAAGAGAGAGAAAGAAAAAGAAAAAAGAAAGCCTCCCAGGGTACAAAACAGGGAGGGTGCCCTACAGTTCAGCACTACCACAGCTCTGGCAAGCACCTGATCTGATTCAACTCAAGATCAAGGTGGCCCCATACTGGCCCATTTACAATACAAGGACCACACCCTACCCATAACAGGCAGAGAGCCATGGTAGATGATGGGACTGGAAGCAAAAGTGGCTCAGCCACAATAGTAGAGCACACACAACACACGTAAGAGATACCCCTGAAGTGCCCGGTTCTGGTGAACAAGGGATGTTGTATTTCAGGGCACTACTGGACCTCTTCTTCATAAGGCCACTACTTGCAAAAACAGGAGATGTAGCTATCCTTCCTAACACATAGAAACAGACACAGAGAGGTAGACAAAATGAGGGGAGAGAGGACTATGCCTCAGATGAAAGAACAGGACGAAATCACAGCAAGATAGCTAAATGAAATGAAGATAATATTTCTGACAGAATTTAAAGTAGTGGACATAAAGATACTCACTGGACTTGAGAAAAGAGTGAATCTCAGTAAAACCCTCAACAAAGAAATAGAAAACAAAAAAGAACCAATTAGAGATGAAGAACTCAATAACTGAAATTAAAAATACAGAAGAGGGAATACATGGTGGACTAGAAGAAGCAGAACAAATCAGCAACCTGGAGAACACAGTAATGGAAATCAATCAGGCTGAACCAGAGAAAGAGAAAAGATTGATAAAGAATGAGAATAAAGGAACTCAATGACACCATCAAATGTAACAACATTTGCATTATAGAGATCCCAACAGAAGAGAGAGAAGAGGGGGCAAAAAATTTATTTGAAGAAATAATAGCTGAAAACTTCCCTAATCTGGAGAGGAAACAAATCCAGATCCAGGAGGTACAGAGAGCCCCCAACAAAATCTGTTTAAGGAGGTCCATATCAAAACACATGGTAATTAAAATGGCAAAAAGTAGTGATAAGGAGAGAATTTTTTTTTATTCTTTTTTTTTTAATTTTTTTTATTCTTATGTTAATCCCCATACATTACATCATTAGTTTTAGATGAAGTGTTCCATGATTCATTGTTTGTGCATAACACCCAGTGCTCCATGCAGAATGTGCCCTCCTCAATACCCACCACCAGGCTAACCCATCCTCCCACCCCCCTCCCCTCTAGAACCCTGTTTGTTTTTCAGAGTCCATCGTCAAGGAGAGAATTTTAAAAGCAGCAGAAGAGTTACATAAAACAGAAAACCCATAAGACTATCAGCTGATTTTTCAGCAGAAACTTTGCAGGCCAGAAAGCAGTGGCACTTTCAAAGTGCTGAAAGAAGAAAAAAAATCTGCAGCCAAGAACACTCTATCCAGCAAGGCTTCATTCAGAATAGAAGGAGATATAAAGAGTTTCCCAGACAAACAAAAGTTAAAGGAATTTATCACCACTAAACCAGCCCTACAAGAAATAGTAAGGGGGACTCTTAGTGGAAAGGAAAGACCATAAGTAATCATAAGAAAAGTAGGAAGTACAAAAGCAATAAAAATAAGTATATCTATAAAAATCAGAAAAGAGACTCATAAAATAAAAGGATGCAAAGTATGACACCATGTATCTGAAACATGGGGGTATAGCAATAAGAATGGTTTCAAACTTAAGTGACCATCAACTTAATATAGACTGCTTTATGCAGAAGATATTATATACAAACACAAAGGTAACCACAAATCAAAAACCAGTAATAGATATACAAAATTAAAGACAAAGGAATCCAAGTATATCACTAAGGAAAACCAACCGATCGTAAGAGAGGAGAGCAAGGGAGGAAAGAAACAGAGAAGAACTACAAAAACACTCATAAAACAAGAAACAAAATGGCAGTAAATACATACCTATCAATAATTTTGGAATATAAATGGACTAAACAGTCCAATCAAAACATTTCGGGTGATGGAATGGATTAGAAAGAAAAAACTATCCATATGCTGCCTACAAGAGACTCATTTCAGACACCTTCAGATTGAAAGTGAAGGGATATAGAAGCATTTATCATGCAAATGGATATGAAAAGAAAGCCAGGGTAGCAATACTTATATTGGACAAAATAAACTTTAAAGCAAAGACTGTAGCAAGAGACAAAGAAGAACATTATAATTTTAAAGGGGACAATCCAACAAGAAGATATAACAATTGTAAATATTTATGCACCCAACATGGAGCACCCAGTTAAAAACAAACATAAAGGAGCTAAACAATAATAATACAATAATAGTAGGAACTCTAATACCCCACTTACATTAATGGACAGATCATCTAAACAGAAAATCAACAAAGAAGTGGTGGCTTTGAATGACACCTTGGGCTAGATGGATTTAACAGATATACGCAGAACATTCCATCCTAAAAGAGCAGAATACACATTCTTTTCAAGTACACAAGGAGCATTCTCCAGAATAGATCACATATTAGGCCACAAAACAAGTCTCAATAAATTTAAAAAGATTGAAAGCATACATGCATCTTTTCTGACCACAATGCTATGAAACTAGAAATCAACCACCAAAAAAAATCTGCAAAGAACAGAAACACATGGAGATCAAATAACATGCTACTGAGCAATGAATGAAGAACCAAGAAATCAAAGAGGAAATAAAAAAATACATGGAGACAAATGAAAATGAAAACACAATGGTCCACATTCTTTGGGATGCAGCAAAAATTATTCTAAGGAGGAAGTTTATAACAATATGGGCCTACGTCAAGAAGCAAGACAAATCTCAAATAAACAACCTAACCTTTTACCTAAAGGAGCTAGGAAAAGAACAAACAAAACCCCAAACCAGTAGAAGGAAAAAAAATAATAAAGAT
The DNA here is from genome assembly GCF_002201575.2 of Neomonachus schauinslandi. NCBI lineage: Eukaryota > Metazoa > Chordata > Mammalia > Carnivora > Phocidae > Neomonachus > Neomonachus schauinslandi. The sequence continues at coordinate 93,810,206 of NC_058404.1, forward strand.
TAGGGCTGAAATAATGAAATAGAAACTAAAAAAACAAACAAATAAAACAATAGGACAGTACAATAAAACCAGGAACTGGTTGTTTGAAAGATCAACAAAATTGATAAACCTTTTTTTTTATTTATTATTTTGTTTTTTGTTTTTTTATTATTTTTTTAAATTCATAAACTTTTAGCCAGACTGATAAAAAGAGAGAGAGAGGGAATAAGAGAGGGAGGACTCAAACAAAATCAGAAATGAAAGAGGAGCAATAAAAACCAACACCACAGAAATACAAAGGATGGTAAGAAAATATAATGAAAAATTATGTCAATATATAGGACAACCCAGAAGAAATGGATAAATTCCCAGAAACATATAACCTGGGACATATAACCCAAAAATGAATCAGGAAGAAATAGAAAATTAGAACATTGTTTACCAGCAGTGAAATTGAATCAATAATCAAAAAACTCCCACAAACAAAAAGCCAGAAACAGATGGCTTCACAGATGAATTCTACCAAATAGTTAAAGAAGAGTTAATACCTATTCTCAAACTATTCCAAAAAGTAGAAGAGGAAGGAAACCTAAATTCATTCTGAGGCCAGCATTATTCTGATACCAAAACCATACAAATAAACTACAAAAAAGGAGAATTATAGGCCAATATCTCTGGAGAATATAGATGCAGAAATCCTCAACAAAATATAAGGAAACCAAATCCAACAATACATTAACAAAAATCATTCACCATGATCAAGTGGAATTAATTCCCAGGATGCAAGGATGGTTCAATATTTACAAATCAATCAATGTGATACATTATATCAAGAAGAGAAAGGGTTAAAACCATATGATCATTTCAATAGATGCAGAAAAAACATTTAACACAAGTACAACACCCATTCATGATAAAAACCCCCAACAAATTAGATTTAGAGAGAACATATCTCAACACAATAAAGGCCATATATGAAAAACCCACAGTAAACATACTCAGTGGCAATAAACTGAGTTTTTCCCCTAAGGTCAGGAACAAGACAAGGATGTCCACTCTCACCACTTTTATTCAATATAGTACTGGAGTCCTAGCCACAGCAATCAGATAAGAAAAAGGAATAATGGCATCCAAATTAGTGAGGAAGAAGTAAAACTTTCACTGTTCATAGATGGCATGATACTCTATATAGAAAACCCTAAAGACTCCACCAAAAAAAACTACTAAAACTGATAAATGAATTCAATAAGGTCACAGAATACAGAATCAACGTAAAGAAATCCATTGCATTTCTATACACTAATAATGAAGGAGCAGAAAGAGAAATCAAGAAAACAATCCCATTTACAATTGACCCCAAAATAATAAAATATCTAGGAATAAACTTAACCAAGGAGTGAAAGACCTGTACTCTGAAAACTATAAAACACTGATGAAAGAAACTGAAAACAACACGAACAAATGGAAAGATATTCCATGCTCATGGATTAGATGAATAAATATTGTTAAAATGCCCATACTATCCAAAGCATTCTATACATTTAATGCAATTCTTGTCAAAATACCAGAAGCATTTTTCACAGAACTAGAACTATCCTAAAATTTGTATGGAACCACAAAAGACCTCAAATAGCCAAAGCAATCTTGAAAAAGAAGAACAAAACTGGAGGTATTATAGTCCCAGGTTCCAAGATATACCATGAAGCTGTAGTGATCGAAACAGTATGGTACTGGCACAAAAACAATCCCCAAACAACAACAACAAAACCCATATAGAACAATAGAACAGAAAAGAGAGCCCAGAAATAAAACCACAATTATATGGCCAATTAATCTCAACATAGGGGGCAAGAATATTCTAGATATGTCTCCTCAGGCAAGAAAAACAAAACCAAAAATAAACTGTTGGGACTTCACCAAAATAAAAAACCTGCACAACAAAGGAAGCCATCAACAAAACTAGAAGGCAACCTACTGAGTGGGAGAAGATATTTGTAAATGACCTATTTAATAAAGGGTTAGTATCCAAAGTATATAACAAACATATAACTCAGCATCAAAGAAACTCACAAATAATCCAATTAAAAATGGGCAGAAGACATGAACAGACATTTTTCCAAAGAAGACATACAGATGGCCAACCGACACATGAAAAGATGCTCAATATCACTAATCATCAGGGAAATGAAAATCAAAATGAGCTATCACCTCACACATGTCAGAATGACTAAAATCAAAAACACAAGAAACAAGTGTTGCTGAAGATGTGGAGAAAAAGGAACCTTTGTGCATGCATTGTTGGTGGGGTTGCAAACCGATGCAGCCCCTGTGGAAAACAGTATGAAGGCTCCTTAAAAAACTAAAAATAGAATTACCATATGATCCAGTAATTCCACTACTGAGTAATTACCCAAAGAATACAAACACATTAATTTGAAAAGATATATGCATCCCTATGTTTATTGAAGAATTATTTATAATAGCCAAAATGTGGAAGCAACCCAAGTGTCTCTCAATAGATGAATGGATAAAGATGTGGTGTATATATATACAACACAATATTATTAGCCATAAAAAAATAATGAAATCTTGCCATTTGCAACAATATGGATGGATTTAGATGTATAATGCTAAATGAAATAAGTCAGTCAGAGAAAGACAAATACCAGGATTTCACTCACATGTGGAATTTAAAACAAAACAATCAAAGAATAAAAAGACAAAAGAACCAAATGAACTGTAGAGAACAAACTGGTGGTTATCAGAGGGGAGGTGGTAGGGGTTAAGTGAAATAGGTGAAGAGGATTAAGAGTATACTTATTGTGATGAGTACTGAATAACGTATAGAATAGTTGTATCAGGTATATTGTACACCTGAAACTAATATAACACTGTTCATTAATTATACTGGAATTAAAAAAACAAATAAATAAATTTAAATAAATAAATAACAATAAAAACTATAAAAAAAATACAAAAGCAAGCCACCAGAAGATATACTTGATATAATTTTCTTTAATTATACTTAAAGGTTAAAATAGGAGATCTGTGAAGAAGACTGACAAAAAATTATCAAGCCTACATGAAATAGGCCCCCAAGTTTGAAATAATCATCATATTATGCAATAAGGATCTACTTCAAGAAGTGCATAATAACTTAAATGTGTATATACATTTTTACAGTTAATTTATTGTATTTTTATCTTTTCTTTCCAATTTCTAATTTGTATGCCTTTTATGAAACTTAAGTTAATAAAATTTTGTATGTATAGACCTTATAAACAAATACATAAATGTGCATGTTAAATATTTCTTTGATAGGGATGCACAAAAAATTTGAAACTATTGGGTGCTAAAACAAACTGTGTACTTTTTCAGTGTGTTTTTCCATTATTTTGACATCCGTTAGTATAATATGTAAATGATATTTTATGTATCCTGAGAACAAAAGAAAAAAAAGCTGTCTTATTTTTCTTTTATGTTCCCTACCAAATGTAGGACTGTGTTCTGCATAAAATAAACAGTCAAAATATATATGATTATGGTAATTTGGAGGCAAAATGTGAACATGCTTCAGCAATAAATGACATTTAATAGATTGCATTTCTGGTAACAGCACTGTCATACCATTATCAACAATCAGCTTTTGGATTACTATATCCAGGCAGAAGGATTAACGGAAAAAAATGTGTTTATGCACAATGAGGTTTGCATGTCTATTTAGAAGAATAAATAATCCACTCCACTGTTGATGCTGATTCATAATAGAATTCCTGATCTATACTTCTTTCAAATGGATCAAAATTAAGAAAACATCAATCCAATCTATTTCTAAGATTTTTTTCCATTATGGAATTAAAATAAAATCTCCAAGAACCTAAAACTTAAAAATGCCTGTTTTGGGGTGCCTGGCTGGCTCAGTCATTAAGCGTCTGCCTTCGGCTCAGGTCATGATCCCAGGGTCCTGGGATGGAGCCCCGCATCAAGCTCCCTGCTCCACGTGAAGCCTGCTTCTCCCTCTCCCACTCCACCTGCTTGCGTTCCCTCTCTTTTGCTATGTCTCTCTCTGTCAAATAAATAAATAAAATCTTTTTTAAAATTGCCTGTTTTATTTTACTGAGAATTGATTTGCTCTCTATTTCTAAAAGAGAAGCTAGAACATCTAATATTAAAATAACTGTAGCTCCAGGAAAACATTGGATTTTATTGTCTGGGGGATGGGGAGGCTTTTTCTCTAATGTGCCCCCATTGGAATTTCCAATTTTCTGGCTTCTTTACCTCCAAGTCTGGGATGTATGCGTTTATAAGAAAACCAAGATAACTTACCACCATGTGGTTCCATGGATCTTGGCTATTTAGTCTTCTCTCCAACTCTCACATTGTTCTTATGTTTATTTTATATGTAATTTAAAGGGTTTTTAGTTGTATGAGTGGGAGTGAAGGGGGAAAGTATGTTTACTGAGAATGCAAGCATGATAAATATTATTGTCATAAGATGCATTTTTTTTTAAGATTTTATTTATTTATTTGAGAGAGAGAATGAGAGAGAGAGCACATGAGAGGGGGGAGGGTCAGAGGGAGAAGCAGACTCCTTGCTGAGCAAGGAGCCCGATATGGGACTCGATCCCGGGACTCCAGGATCATGACCTGAGCCGAAGGCAGTCGCTTAAACGACTGAGCCACCCAGGCGCCCATGTCATAAGATGCATTTTAAACAATGGATACAGAAAAGTTAAAACAAATGTTGAGTGAAGGCATAATTTAAAGATTGAAATTTTATTATCAGACAAGTTTTTACTCAGGAGAAAAATATCATTCATAGAAGGGTTTTTTTTATAATAATAAAGTATTCACCTCACAAAGAATATTTGTTTTATAAAAATTATAATGTCAGAAAATATATAACACATAATAGAGCCTCTACACTCTGAAATGAAATCCTCAGAAAACACAAGAGATTAGAAATACATCATTGGTAGGTGATTAGCCCATGAAAGATCAGGTAAAAAAAAGATGACCTCAGGAAACCTAAACAAGGAAATTAATAAGAAATTATTTTACATATATAATATCTATTATCTATCAATCATCTATTTATCTATCCATCCATCCATACATACATACATACATCTATCCATCTATCATCCATCTATCTAGAAAAAGACATCAGAGAATATACTCATTTATTGGCATTCTTAAGAGATTTTCCAATAGATTAGTCTATAGAGAAAAACAGTAAAATTTAAAGTTAACTGATGGGGGACACTGGGTGGCTCAGTCGGTTAAGTATCTGCCTTTGGCTCAGGTCATGATCCCAGGGTCCTGGGATCTAGCTTCACACTGGGCTCCCTGCTCAGCAGGGAGCCTGCTTCTCCCTCTGCCTGCTGCTCCCCCTGCTTGTGCTCTTTCTCTCTGTCAAATAAATAAATAAAATCTTCAAAAAAATAAAGTTAACTGATGAAAAGCTCATAAATAAAAGGGAAAGGGGAACAAGTGAGGGAAACAAGTCGTTTATGAACTAAGTTACTTATATTTATTCATGGGCGTTCCTAGAAAATGCTGTCATATGATAAATTAAGCAATAGAGATATAAACAGAGCTGGTTCTCAGGAGACAAATATTGGCATATCTTCAAGACTTGAGCCTTCATTCAGACAAGGAGGGAATGTGCTTTTGCTGCACTAGTCGTTAAGAATATTCAATATTACCCCTGAGTATGAATGCATTGTTTAGAGTTACAAAGAACTGACTAGAATAGCTAAATAGAAAGAAAGCCCAAAGTGATTACCTCTACAGAATGTTACTTATAATTTTGCATACTTTACAATCAGTAGTTTTCCATAGCACTTCAATTTTTATAATCTTGTGGTTAGGTTGCTATAATAATTTTTAAAAAATCACCGCTCCAATAACCAAACTTGAGCAGTCCTTCCCCCTTCTATACCTACCACACAACCTTCTTTATACTTTTCCTTAACATGCTTCCTCTTCCCATAATTGTTTATAATATCTATTCTCTTCTCAAATTATATTAATCTCTTTAACATTTACTATTAACTATTTACACTTAATAGTACTTTTTATTAAGTCTTATTAAAATACTAGCTTCCATAAGTCTGCTTTTTCATAAACTCTAGAGAATTTTTATTTACTTTTGTAAATAATTCTGAACATTAATAAATAAAATTCTATTTATATTCGAAACGAGCTGGAAAAAGGAATGAAGTACTTGGGTAGAAGATGATCTGGGTTTGGCTCTGGATCTTACCCATAAAGTCACCTTACTGTCACTTTAACTCTGTATCTTAGCTTCTACTGTGTAGTAGTAATAATAATAATAATTAATAATAGTTATATCACATGATGTTATTATAAAGATCAGATATTTCTGTTCTTTGACATCACTTGTAAAACAAAATATTCGGTGTCTTCTTATGACAAGATGCATGTTATTTGCTTGGGACACACAGGTTAACATGATGCAGCACATCTTTGGAGGAACATATCCATATACAAAATCAAACACTTTAGAAAGCCCTTCTATGACTTGCATCTATATTTTTTTTTTACTTTGCCAGTTTTGTTGGTAGCCAATATATTTAATTTCAGCTAGTTGTACTCCTGACAGCAGTCACATCACATTACAGAATCTTCCAGACTTTGTTGGCACCTCCATCTCATTTTCTATGAAAAAAATAAGCCTGTTTCCTTCATCATGCAATCCATAATCATCTGAAAATCAGCAGCCTGCTGTTGATGCTAGCAAAGGAAATGAGGAAAGAGTAATCTTTTCTTCACACATGCCTGGACACTCTTCAGAGACATCTGATGTAATTGTCAGTAATAATCTTACACTGATGCTCTTTTACACATCTATGGCTTAAGCCTTTACATTTTTTTAATCCTCCCTGAAAGAATCAGCTTATTCATGCATATATTAAAGACTGCACGGTCCTTTATTCTGTTCAACAGAGATGATGTAAATTATTAAATGATTGTTAGGCCAACTGTTTTTGGTGGGGTTAGATATTTCTTTTTAAGTGGGTATATATGTGTATCTGCTTTGAAAATGGAATTGAGAATTTAGTAATTATGCATTCTTCTCAATATCAAAATGGATTTCTAGTCATGAGCCTTACAAAATCATCACCTAGGAAATCATATCTGGGAAAACTGTTTTAGTAACCTAAGACTTACTTGAATTGCACCAGTCAACCTAATTTTTAACTAAAGGAGTTACCAAGTTGGGGAAAAGCAAGTTGTTTTTGTGAACTAAGAATCATAAAAGTTCTACCCTCTTAGCAACTTTCAAACACAATCATGTAATAAGTGTTTGCTATGGGAAACTATTATATCATCCTTCTATATTTATAATATGCAGGTTTTACATGGACCCTCCTCTTTCTTTCACATAGAAATAGGAGATCATCATCCTCACTTTTGACTGCTTTTAGTAAATTCTAAAATGGCTCTAAATCTTTTACTTAACTTTTTTACTGCAATTCCTTCATGTCATCATTAAATTTTAACACCATATTTCACATTAACACATTTAAATATTTGGAGTTTTGAGTGCCTCAAAAAAATTGTCAGTTGTATACTTGTGTATTCTCCATACCCCAGAGAAAATATTCTCCTGTTCATTGTGTTTTTAGCAGCTGATTTTTTTTTAAAGATTTCATTTATTTATTACAGAGAGAAAGAAAGAGAGATCATGAGAGGGGGGAGGGTCAGAGGGAAAAGCAGACTCCCCTCGTGGGACTTGATCCCAGGACCCTGGGACCATGACCCGAGACAAAGATAGACGCTTAGCCAACTGAGCCACCCAGGCACCCGGCAGCTGAAGTTATATCTTTTATTTCATATCCTCTGTAGTGTTTTGAGTTTTATGAAAAATGGTAGCCAGAATTAATTATGTATTAAAATTTGCAATGCTGTATTTTTTCTAGCGCTAATTAACAAATATTTAAAATTCATACACAAAAGGTTCTGAAAGGACCAATGCATGAAATTCATGTATTGAATGCATAAAAGTTATGCAAGATTTTAAAATTTTGTCCCTCTAACATTTTTCAAGCATTGCTCTAGAACAAAGTGGTTTATTTGAGATACATATTCTCAGACTATGAGCAAGGAACTAGTGTTCATACTACAGGCATATCTTATAGTAATAAGCCTCATGCATACATTGCATCAGCAGTAATAAGCCTCTACTAAGATGATGTCCATGACCTTTGACCAAACTATAGGTTAAGAACATTGCCCAAAGAGGCATCTCCTATAGTCAACAAGTTTGTTTTTCTTTTTTCTTTTTTCCCCATGGGAAGATTTTTCTTTTAGACCCAGTGTCTTCTTGCAAGGTGACTCATATAATAAATTATATAAAAATGAGATAACCAATTTTCACTTTTTGAATTCTTGAAAGAGTTAATAAAAGAAAGGTTGTTTTAAAACTCTAAACTACTGGGCGCCTGGGTGGCTCAGTTGGTTAAGCGACTGCCTTTGGCTCAGGTTATGATCCTGAAGTCCCTGGATCGAGCCCCTGCATCGGGCTCCCTGCTCAGCAGGGAGTCTGCTTCTCCCTCTGACCCTCCCCCCTCTCATGTGCTCTCTCTCATTCTCTCTCTCTCAAATAAATAAAATCTTAAAAAAAAAAAAACTCCAAACTACTTTTGTAACTGCTATAAAGTTATTTCCTTTTAATCCTATACCCTGAGGATAAAATTTTCATATAGTTTTCTTTAAATAGTACGTTAATACAATTTCTCTGATCTCTAAGTAACTGGTAGGCATGCATGTTGATACCATGTGAATGATCATGTGGGTGAATCATAGAAACATGTGCTCAGAGGAAAATCTGTTAGAAGCACAGCCAATATTAATGTGTATAATTTTATTGCTTCCAGATATCTTAATCTATTCTTTCTATTGTGTTTCTTGTGATGTTTTACTAGTTTCATTTATTTAGTAACTCAAATTTGGATGTAATTATTGTCATTGTTTAATTTTTCCTTCTTCATATTTAAAAATAAATCATGTTGGAACTAATATGCAATTGGCTGTGCATTTTGGATTTGGGCTTGAAAATGTACATCAAGATGAGTAGTTTTGAAAAATCCTTAGAGGATTTTTATTAATTCCACAATGTTCTGGACATATTAACATGACATCATAATATCTGCTTCCTCTTATTCACCTAGATTATCTTAATTATATAAAGAGATATGAGAATCAGCGTTTATGTGTACAAAAATGTGCCATAAACTTTTTTTTTTTAGATTTTATTTATTTATTTGACAGAGAGAGACACAGCGAGAGAGGGAACACAAGCAGGGGGAGTGGGAGAGGGAGAAGCAGGCTTCCTGCGGAGCAGAAAGCCCGATGTGGGGCTCGATCCCAGGACCCTGGGATCATGACCTTAGCTGAAGACAGACGCTTAACGACTGAGCCACCCAGGTGTCCCTGCCATAAATATTTATTAAATTATTTCTAGTCAAATCAAATTTTTTATATTCATAGAGCCAGGGCTTTAAGGCCATTTTTATTCATGCTATATTTCACACAAAAGTGTAAGTAAGTACAATAATAAGGGAACACTTCATATGCCCTTTCAACCCTTTGAAGATTTGTGTGTAGAGACACAAAGGCAATTTCTTATAGAAGGAAGTAAAGAATGATCTAATTTAAACCTCTTCATGTGCACTAATGCTTTGAATGTTTGAAAACTATTATTCCATATGATTACTAAAATAAAGTAGCTATTTCATTATTAAACATTAAAGAAAATGTGATGTATCTATTCTAGTGCAATCTTAAACAACTGTTATAGTCTCTATATAGTCTATTGTTTCATCATATAAAATAAAGTAAAATCCCTAAATCACCAAGTCTCCCAGCAACACACATAAAAAACATATTTGTGCTGCAATTTAAATGGACTAGTAAAGAGAACATTCAACCATTTGGAACTGAAATATTCATGAGAGAACAATGAAACTAAATATCTTCAGATGTCCTAGAGGAACAAGAGTCAAGGAAACACAAGAATAACAAGAGACTATTCTATTTTAAACTTTCTTCTTTTTTCCTCTTTTTTTTCCCCATTAGATGATAATATACAATTTAATCTTGTTACATTATGAATAGGATGTGACATGCTCACCATTCTGCACTAAAAATCATCTTAAAGGTTTTGACATGGTTAATTCCACACTTTTAGGGATATTGGGACTTAAGTTGGCTTTAAAGTATTTAATCAGGTAATTAGAATTATGGATAAAATTTTCTTTAACTAGCTAAACACTAAAGAATATTTCATGGCATATCTTTAGCTAAAGAAAAAAGTCAACATCTACCCTAAGTTCTACTAATGCAATAATATCTTAATAAGATAAAGACCCAGATTTTTGGAAATTATAACTCCCATAATCTCTACAAACATTCTTCTGCAAATAATAATTACTCTTTATTTGAGTTATTTCTACATGGTTCCATTTTCCCATTTTTAATTTTAAGTCATTCTGCACAACTTTAAAGAGTATCTATTATACATAACGGACATAAAAAAGAAAGTTTAAAAAGAACATTTGATTATTTGGGAGTTTTAATCAGATTGTAATTCTCAAAAAGGATGATTTTTTAAATGAAAATTGGTCTGTTTAGTAACAGGATGACTTTAATTTTTTATATGTTCAGTGACATTTAGAAAAAGCATATGCATGTAAAACTTTTAAATTATATCATTATTAAAGCTAAATTCATAAGTCTTAATTCCTCACACCCACCCTCTTTTAAATCCACCTTTGTTCCTGTGACTTCTTTCTATTACTTTCAATTCTACTACCTTCTCCAAGTTCTCCAGATAGGAGCCTATGTGCGGTCTTAATAATGCTAAATCCTTATTCCACTTACTTGGATAAGCCACCATCATCTTCTCTGTGGGTTCCATGCAGCAGTCACAATCACTATTCACACAGAGCTCATGGGCCTCCAAACTGATCTCTCCATCACCACTTTTGTCCTCCAACAATCTAATTAATCCCTTCACACAGGAAGTGCTCACTTAAAAAGATAGATAGATGATAGATAGATATAGATGTAGATATATTGTCTCTTATAACTCACCTAATTAAAATAGCCTGCAATGTATCATGAACAGTTCTCGATGATATTTCTGCAGGTCTCCTACTATCTTTTGTTCCTAAAGAACTTTTCAAAGATGTGTGTATAGCAAACAGCCTTGGATGATGGTGTGTTTTCTTCTGGGAGAAGAGGAAAGATTTATTTTCTCTCCTGACTCACCTGTGGCAAAGATGAGTCAGGTTTGTTAGTATCCTCCTTTACAAAATCGGGGTTTCCTAAACTTGGGGATCCTTAGCTGTGACAGAAACCCACTGTGTGGGCAGTGTCCACCTGACCTGCTTCTTCGTTGCCCCTGGGGACTTGAGAGGCAAAGAAGAATGAAGCGAATGCTGCCTTCTGTGCTGTAAGCAAATCTTTTGTCTCAGATCCAGGAGCTTCGTATCTTCTGCCAGCATCCATGGAACTTCAGCAGTCTCACTTGTTAGTTCGAAAGAAGAATGTAGTCTCAGACCTTTCACAAATTTGGTCAGCACTTAGAGTAAATTCCAATTCCTGATTTGACCCTTATTATTTTAGAATCATTTGTTTCTTCCTCTGATGGAGCCCCACCAACCTTATTTCAGTTTTTTGAAATTACTGTTTTCCAGTATCACTGAAGTTCTTCAATATGTGTCTTCTGTCTCAAAAATCTCTTCATTCTAAATGGTACCTGAATATTCTTGTTTTACTCGTCTGCTATTCCTTGACTCTCCAATATATGCGAATAACCTGCCTCTACCCAGATATTATCTTTTCAAGTATTTTATTCTTTTTCCTTTATGGTGCTTTTCACTTTTTTCCCTATGTATTAAAGAAAAGCAACAGAGGATATTCCAGGGTTCTGCTCATAGGAAAATCCCTTACAGGTTTTTTCTTGGAACACCGGGGCCTGAGGATACTATTGTCTGGCAACTACACACATAGTTTTTAAGTTGAGACTTTGTGTTTCACAGAGGCGTACAAGTTTCCAGTACCCTCTGATAGTAGGTTGTTCACTGGTGACAGGTTATGTAGTAGATGAAGAGGTGGGGGAGGAATCAGAGACACATTGGAACATACTTTGTCCTTTGGTCTTCTCTACTCTGCTTCTGTTTTCTCTTTGATAGATGGTCACCTTTATCATCTGCCTCCTCTCCTTTTACCCTTTGTTTTTATTTCTCTTTCTTTTTCTTCTAAAACTTGATTTATCTGTCCTTTCCAAGGCAAAAACAATTTTAAAAAGCTAGTTTCTTGGTCTTAAACTTTGCAGTTTTGACCTTACTTTCCATCACCTAGTATGGACTGATGGAGGGAAAATATCATTGTGTTACAAGTGTGAGAGGTGGGGGAACATCAGAGATAGTATTTGCTTACTACTTAGTGATATAACCCAGCCATATATGTTTGTGTTTTCATTTTTGCTTAATGTTTATTGCACTGATGTAGTGTAAGCTTCTGAGGGAATGTACTGTTTTCAACTCTATGCTTAGTGCTAAGCACAATATCAAACACAAAGAATATCTATTATGTATATTTTGAATGAAATGAATTATTGCAGAGTTCCCTGAGTGGTTTCTCTGCCACAGACCCTGTTCATCTTCAGCTCATGGAGAATACTTCATACACAATGTTCTTTCTGAATGAAAATATATTATTAGGCATCTACTTCAAACATGTATAAGATTTCATACTGCTATGAGAAATTCCAGTATTTTCCATAATTTTAGAAATTATTCCTCAACTGCTTTCTCCATGTATTGAAGAGAATCCTCCTTCAATGCTAGTCACCCCCTGTAGCACCGTGAATGTATTTTATCATTGTATTTATTCAGCTGATTATAATTGCTTAGTTTTGCATTTTCTCTATAAGGACATATGTCTATATAAGATTATATCCCCAGCACCTACCTCAGTCTGACAAATAAATATTTCTTGATGAACTAATAAATCAATACAGTTGTTCTCTTGCACTGTCTTTCATAAAACAGCATTAGATTTTCTATGGTAGAATTAATTTGTCCGCCCATTTGTTTATCATGTAATGGTATATAACTTGAATTTTATTTCCCAAAGACTGTGCTAGTGACAGTTGTCATTTACTTACTGCTTTTATCTAAACTCTGTATATTGCATATTTAACATATTCTATGTTGCTCATGTAATTCAAATCATCGACTATATTCTTTCTTTTCTGCCTAATTGGAATTTGTGAGAAGGCACCATGTGCTATACAACATGGGGTCATATTATGATAATCAGGTTGTACAATGAGGATTAATCATTCATCATGCACTTACGATATCATAGGCTATCATAACAACATATTTGATTTTTATTGCCTAAATATTCAGAAGAGTAAAGAAATAACAGTGTCTGTTATTATAACTTAGACTACAATAAATATTTTATATGTTCAGCTACTCTGTTTTTTCTACTTTGTTGGATGCTAACAGAATGCCATTGGCTTATCTGGAAATATATCAGGAAAAATTTCAGTTGAAATTCAATGTTTCATTGGGAAACTCCTGGAACCGCTTTCATACTGAAATTGGGCAAACCATTTTTTTTTGTTTCTAATAAAAAATCTCTATTACAGACACACGATTCTTTACTCACCTAGGAGAATATTTATGGCATACAGACTGATGTCTACAGAAATAAGCTCCTAAGAAACATCATTGCAATAAAATATACAAATATCTTGCAGACTAAATAAAAGTTATTTGATTTTTTAAATCTCCATTTTAGTCAATCTTCCCATTAGCATATTTTTACCATTGCACTGAGGCTATGAAGAAAATGAAATAATCTGAGTCTTTTTAAAAACATTATGTCTAATCATGATCACCTTCTCTCAATTATGATAAATTAAACAAAATAACACAACCCAACAACCTGGCAAAATTAGTAGCCTGGGGTGAGCTACTGCAAGTGATCACATCTTGCCAGTATGGTCTAAGCTACAGTTATGACTAACTTTAAGACTTGAGAATAGCTGATATGTCCCTTCACTTCCTAGTGTCAGTGGAAAATAAGTAATGAGAGGTTTGAATATATGTGGAGGACTCTCAGGTTGTGGGAAGGTAACACATTTTTCTCATTTGCTTTGTTTACTCTAGTGTTTCCTTCCACTTAGTAATAGAGTCAGTCGGCACATGAGGCAATGTGTACCCACACGTGCTTGTTTATGCGTACTCACCACAACCGAAGCCTGTGGCTCTGTGATAGGCTTACAGACCTCACAGAACTCTAGAGCATTCTGGCTCAATGCATTCCCTTTGGAGATTGGACAATTTATTTTTCTTCTTTTATTTAACTCTTTTATTCAGAATCCAACATTTTCCTCTGATTTAATCTTTATTCTGCTACGTAAATAACTCCACATGCCTCCCCAGTTCTTTTTCCCTAAGCTGGAATTAAATCATGTATTGTTCTATCCCTGCATGTTCTTTACTCATTGTCATGTTTCTAATTTAACTATAATTTTATTAACGTGAAGAGAGGGTCTCATTTCCATGGCAACCAGGACAAGGGCCTGGGTAGTATAATCTCATTTATATTATATAATCCATTTTAATCATACTTAAGCTCTAAAACTCTGTTCATGGCTCATCTTATTCTTGTAATGACAACAGTGCAGACATTCTGCAGTGAGCAATGTTCTTGCACTGGTTTTATTTGGTGAGGGCGAGAGTAAAAGTGGGAATTAAGCAGAAACATAATTATATATATTTCTGATATATATAGATAACAGAAAATTTTTATATTTTACATATCTTTATCTTGCCTTATTTTTATGTGTGTGCATCCAGTATAATAATAATATGTTAATATCAGGAATAGTGGGTATGCTTGTTTACTCCTACTTATAATAGGAATGACTTTGGCACTTCCATTTTCAGGATTATCCTGGTTTGGGGATTGACGTTGATATATTTTCTCAAATTAAGTAACTATGTGTAGGAGGGTTCCCCTTTCTCTGCATCCCCGCCAACATCTGTGGTTTCCTGACTTGTTAATTTTACCCATTCCGACTGGTGTGAGGTGGTATCTCATTGAGGTTTTGATTTGGATTTCCCTGATGCCGAGAGATGTTGAGCACTTTTTCATGTGTCTGTTGGCCATTTGGATGTCTTCTTTGGAAAAATGTGTGTTCATGTCTTCTGCCCATTTCTTGATTGGATTATTTGTTCTTTGGGTGTTGAGTTTGATAAGTTCTTTATAGATTTTGGATACTAGCCCTTTATCTGATATGTCATTTGCAAATATCTTCTCCCATTCTGTCGGTTGTCTTTTGGTTTTGTTGGGTGGGAAGGATAGGGTGGCTGGGTGATAGACATTGGGGAGGGTATGTGCTATGGTGAGCACTGTGAATTGTGTAAGACTGTTGAATCACAGACCTGTACCTCTGAAACAAATAATACATTTTATGTTAAAAAAAGAAGAAGATAGTAGGAAGGGAAAAATGAAGGGGGGGGAATCGGAGGGGGAGATGAACCATGAGAGACTATGGACTCTGAGAAACAAACTGAGGGTTCTAGAGGGGAGAGGGGTGGGGGGATGGGTTAGCGTGGTGATGGGTATTAAAGAGGGCACGTATTGAATGGAGCACTGGGTGTTATATGCAGACAATGAATCATGGAACACTACATCAAAAACTAATGATGTAATGTATGGTGATTAACATAACATAATAAAATTTAAAAAAAGCACTTGAAAAGAAAAAAAATCTTAAAGAAAATGAAATGTATTATTTATAAATCTTTCTAAAATAATAAGTAATGAAATGCTATAAAATTATCATAATGTATATCTGTAATTTGAATACCAGTATTAAAATGAAAATTTCGGGCGCCTGGATGGCTCAGTTGGTTAAGTGACTGCCTTCGGCTCAGGTCATGATCCTGGAGTCCCGGGATCGAGTCCCGCATCGGGCTCCCTGCTCGGTGGGGAGTCTGCTTCTCTCTCTCCCACTCCCCGTTTGTGTTCCCTCTCTTGCTGTGTCTTTCTCTGTCAAATAAATAAATAAAATCTTTAAAAATAAATAAATAAAATAAAATGAAAATTTCATTCAGTTAAAAAAATTAAGTAACTATTTAATCATGATAAATCAAGTGTTTTAAGCAAGATTGATTATTGAATTAGGTCAAATCCCATTTCAGTATCCCTGGAGATGATAATACCATAGTGTTAGAATACAGGGACTTTGGAGCCAGCCATGTTAGATTCAAAACTCAACTTCACCATCTACTAGCTACACAATCATTGTGCAGTTAAACCTTGCTTTACTTTATATTTTTTTCAGTTTCCTATTATAAAATAGAAATAATATAAACCTACCTCATAAGATAATAATCATAACAATGATTATCAACTGTAAAGTACTTTGAATACAGCTAGGTATTATGTACATGTTTCTTTGTATTATTATTATTATATGTTTTCCTTAAAATATGAAAATAATGACTATATAAATCCATTTTCTAATATTTTACCATCTTTACGTTCATATAACGAATAGTATTTGGCTATGATGAATTCTCTTTTTAATCAAGTGATAAGTTCTGCTGTTAATATTTTAGTTAAAATACTTATGTCAACATTCATAACATATGACCACAAACTGAATGGCTTAACAGAAATGTAATCTTTCACTGTTCAGGAGGCTAAAAGTCTGAAATCAAGATATTGGCTTGGCCACACTCCCTCCAGAAATTCTAGAAGAGATTCCAGTCCTTGCCTCTTCTTCTGGTGGCTGGAGGCATTCCTTGGCTTCTGGCTGCATACGATAATCTCTATATCTGTTTTACCATGGTCTTCTCCTCTGTGTCTCAAACATTTCTCTTCCTTTCTCTCGTAAGCATTTAGGAAAAACTGAAGAAATCCAAGATGATTTCATATCACTATCCTTTAATGAATTACACCTGCAAACGTCCTCTTTCTTTTTTTTTTTCTTTTAAGGTTTATTTATTTTAGAGAGAGAGAGAGAGCAGGAGCACAGGGAGAGGCAAAGGGAGAAGAACAAGCAGGCTCCCCATTAAGCAAGGAGCCTGACGTGGGACTGGATCCCAAGAACCCTGGGATCATGACCTGAACCGAAGGCAGACACTTAACCAGCTGAACCACCCAGGTGCCCACAAAGGCCCTCTTTCTAAATGAGGTCACATTCACAGTTGTGGGGTAGAAATATCTTTTGAGAGGTCACTACAATATTCATAACCAAGATTATAATTGTATTTATTTGGGTAATATTTGTTTTGGTTTCAAAAATGTACTTGCTTTAAAAATCTGAGTTTTGGTTTCAAAAATGTACTTGCTTTAAAAATCTGAGTGAATTTTTCTTTCACTGTTTCTAACAGTTTAAATAACATTTCAATGAGCTCTCAGTAAGGAGAATCCTTCTATGAGATGGTTTATGGTTTATGAATTTTATTATTTTTTTTAGGGAATCTCTTGCACAACTTTTTCTAATTTTTTTACATAAATCTCACCCAGGCCATTTCTTCTGTTAAATTTTTGGTAAATCATGGTTTCCCAGGAAATTTTCCAATTTGCCCAAGTTATTTGAATTTATTTATACTGAGTGAGCAAAATAATATATTTTAATATTTATTTTTAAATCTTTTCTGATTGTCTATTTCTCTCTTATACTTTCATATTTTATCTGAACATATTTCCTTTTAAAGTTGATAGAATAAACTATTTTATAGGTCTTTTTTTTCTCCCCAAAAGATCCATACACAAAAGATCCAAACTACCATTTATAGCATGAAGGGCATATAGGTAGATCTTGATGAGAATCAGTATTTTAGTAAAAGTTACAATCTGAGGTGAGGGCCCTAAAGGGTCTTCACGCATGCATAAAGTGATTCTAGTCTTTTTGTTTTCAAAACACAGTGGTAATTGGGATCCAAATGATAATATCACTTCAGAGACAGTATCAGTAATTCCTGAAAACTCTGGCTATTTCCCTTTCCACAGCATTTATTCATCACGATAACGAACTAGAAGTCCCCTTTGGAAGGGAGAGTAGAAAAAACCTGAAGTACATATTTCTTAGCTATGGTTTAGAGCTCAAGAGGCTCTGAGTCTGTTAGCTGCTTAGGTCTAGAAAATCAGAGAGAACTACTAACATTCTATTGAGGATAAAGTAGACAAGATGTTTAACAGATCTAAATTGCCTTTCCCATTTTGTTTGTTCATTTTAAGATCATTTAAAAAATATATTAAGACCTTAGTAAACTCAATTATAATCCAGTACTTGGGACATCATGATGATCCTTACCAGTTAAGTCATTCTTTTTATCACTTAGTCTCTGTAGACCATTTGAATATCATACTCATCATGGCTCAGGTATTTAAGAACAGACATTTGACTATTGCTACTTTGGGAACTAATTCTCCTAAATATATAAAATTTATAAGGGTGCGCCTAAATAATTTTTAAATGAGGTAAACCATTGATTTTATGTCCCCCACTTAAGGCAAATACTTCATGGTCCTTGTGTGAGATATCAAAGTTAATACATGAAGATATGGTATAAAATGATATGCCCAACTTGCTTATTGCAGCCATTTAATGGGAAAAGCAAATGGATTGTGTTTAAAATGAATCATTTACTAATGAACCACAGAATATTAGTTATTTGGCCATTATAAATAAGACAGTGGTTCCTTATAAAACATATATCATCAACAAACTAAATCTTAAATATACTCATTCATGTGCAGTTGTGCAAGAAGTCAGATATCATTGGTTCAAATAATCCCTGTGAAGCTGAGGAGTTAAGATGGCAGAGTAGTAGGAGAACCTTATATTTGCCTTGTGCCTAGAACACAGCTAGATAAATATCAAATCATTCTGAACATCGAGGAAATTGATCTGAGGACTGAGAAAACAAACTGCACATTTAGAGGGAGAAGAGACCACATCGTGGAAGGAAGATGTGAAGACATGATTTGGAGAAAAAAAGAATCACTGATTCTTAGAGGAGAGGGAGCTCTGATAGGGAGAGAGGAGAGAAAGAGAGAGAATGAACAGAGCACAGGGCATTGCACAAGAAAAACACTTCCCCAAAACAATGGAGAGGGGAAAAAGAGAAAGGCTGATTATTGCGTTTTTACAAGCAACGGAGCTCAAAGACTGAAGTTTTAGAAGTCCATGCTATCACTGGGTGGGGCCTGGCAGGCATAGAGGTGCTCCTCTGGAGAAGGAGGGCAGAGGCTGGGAGCAGACAGTGCGGTGTGAGGATCACCTGGGTCGCACTGAGAGAGACAGTTCCCCTTTCTTTGAATGCGTGTGGGAGAGATGGCCCTACCTCTCCAGGGACAAAAGAGTTGGCAGGTGCCATTGAGCTTCCCCGTTCATTAGCATATAAGCAGAGATGCCTGCTGAGGGTAGCTAACCTGGACACTGACTTTTTGCTGTGCATTACCATGAACTCCAAGACCCTGTGCATTCCTGCAGCTGGCTTTCTGGGATAAACCAGAACCAGTCACAAAGTGGCAAGACCCTCCCCCAGAGGATCAGCCTGGTCCGTGCGGAGTACCTAAATTTAGAGTTTTGAAACCCACCTGGCATTCCTGAGATAAAACACTAGAGCACAGTGCCGGCAAGCAGGCAGGCAGACGGCGCAGACACAGACAGGGTGAAAGCAGGGCTCTGAGGGATGCCTGGGACTAATGAGGAGAAATTGTCCACTCATCTGTGAAGGCTTCCAGAACAGGGGAGACTGCAAACTTCCCTCACCAGTGAGAGAGCGAGCTGACACCATTTTTCCCTGGCCCATCTGCCCTGATGGCCCTCAGTGAGCAGCACAGCACCCCACAGTGCTTAAACCAAGCCCTGCCTCCCTGAACTCTGCAGGTGCTTCTGAGCTAGGGCAAGTGTGCCTGAGAGTCAGCGCAGCAGCAGGCCCTTCCCCCAAAAGACCAGCCCAACCCTCCTCATCCACAAAGTCTAGTGACCATAGAATGCTGCAGTGCTTAAGCTTTAAGGGAAATAGGATCTAGCCTCTCTCTCTTTTTTTTTTAATTCATATAAATCCAATTTGAGTAACATTTATTTCTTCGTCATCTCTGTGCTTTTTTTGTATGCTTTCCTGGTGTTAAAAATTACAGTTCAACCAAGGAGACGGTTATCATCATCTCCAGTCTATTACAGCAACTGTGGTAATTGATTTGGGTTGTGGATGGTGATTCTGGGTTTCTCAGTGCTACTTCTAGAAAAATCTACCAAAATACAGGTGAACAAGCCAAATCCCCCCCCGCCTTTTTTTTTTTCCTAGCCTCTCTTTTAATAAGCAGACCAAAACACACCTAGTTAAAACTCGCCACACACTGGACAAGATCCAAACACTCTCCATTGCAGGCAAGGAGGAACTCTGTAGAAGACTGACCTGTGGAAAAGAGCATCCAAAACACCACAGCAGAGTGCACATGGCATACACCAGAGACACTTCCTGAAGTGCCAGGCCCTGGACAGTGTAGGACCTCTTCTTAATATAGCCATTACTCTCAGGAGCAGGAAACATAATAGGCTTTACTATCACACAGAAGACAGAGACCTAGACAAAATGCCAAGATGAAGGAATTCACCCCCAAAGAAAGAACAACAACAAGTCCTGGCCAGGGTTCTAATCAAAACAGATATAAGCAATTTGCCTGAACCAGATTTTATAGTAACAATCATAAGGTGACTAGCTGGGCTTGAGAAAGCATAGAAGACACCAGGGAGTCCCTTACCACAGAGATAAAAGTACTAAAAAGTAGTCAGGCTGAAATAAAAAACGCTATAATCAAGATGAAAAAAAACAACTGGATATAATGACTGCAAGTAATATAAGGGCACTAAATTCATAACTATCATTAATCACTCTGAATGTAAATGGACTAAATGCTCCAATCAAAAGACATAAGGTATCAGAATGGATAAAAAAAAAAAAAAAACATGATCCATCTATATGCTGCCTATAAGAGACTCATTTTAGACCTAAAGACACCTACATATTGAAAGTGAAGGGATGGAAAAGCATTTATCATGCTAATGGACACCAAAAGAAAGCCAGAGTAGTCATACTTATATTAGACAAAGTAGATTTTAAACAAAAGACTGTAACAAGAGATGAAGAAGGGCACTATATCATAATAAAGGGGTCTACCCAACAAGAAGATCTAACAATTGCAAAATTTTTATGACCCCCAATTGGGAGCACCCAAATATATAAATCATATATAAAGAAACATAAAGAAATTCATTGATAACAATAGAATAATAGTAGGGGACTTTAACACCCAACTTACAGCCATAGACAGATTATCTAAGCAAAAAATCAACAAGGAAACTGGGGCTTTGAATGACATACTGGACCAGATGTACTTAACAGATATATTCAGAGCGTCTCCTCCTAAAGCAGCAGAATACACATTCTTCTCCATTGCACACTGAACATCCTCCAGAATAGATCACAAACTGGGTCACAAATCATACCTCAATAAGTACAAAAAGATTGAGATCATACCATGCTTATTTTCAGACTATAATACTGTGAAACTTGAAGTCAGCCACAAGAAAAACTTTGGAAAGGCCACAAATACATGGAGATTAAAGAATATCCTACTAAAGAATGAATGAGTTAACCAGGAAATTAAAGACAAAATAAAAAAAAAAATGCATGGAAGCCAATGAAAATGAAAACAGGATAGTCCAAAACCTTTGGGA
The DNA here is from genome assembly GCF_002201575.2 of Neomonachus schauinslandi. Classification (NCBI taxonomy): domain Eukaryota; kingdom Metazoa; phylum Chordata; class Mammalia; order Carnivora; family Phocidae; genus Neomonachus; species Neomonachus schauinslandi. The sequence goes on from NC_058404.1 coordinate 93,832,005, forward strand.
TGCATCAAAAGTGGTCATTAAGAGGGAAGTATACTGAAATGCAGGCCTACCTCAAGAAGCAAGAAAAGTCTCAAATATGCAAATTAAACTTATACCTAAAGGAGCTAGAAAAGGAACAGCAAATAGAGACTAAAGCCAGCAGAAGGGAAATAATAAAGATTAGAGCAGAAGTAAATGACATACAAACAACAACAAAAGAAACAAAAAACAGTAGAACAGATCGATGAAACTAGGAGCCGGTCCTTTGAAAGAATTAATAAAATTGATAAGCCCCTAGCCAGACTTATCAAAAAGAAAAGAGAAAGGACCCAAATAAATAAAATCACAAAAAAAAAGAGGAGAGATCACAACCAACACTGCAGACATACAAGTAATTATAAGAGAATATTAATATGCCAACAAGTTAGGCAATCTGGAAGAAAATGGATAACTTCCTAGAAACACATAAACTACCAAAACTGAAATAGGAAGATATAGAAAATTTGGTCAGAACCATAACCAGCAAAGAAATTGAATCACTAATAAAAAATCTCCCAACAAACAAAAGTCCAGGTCCAGATGGTTTCCCAGGGCAATTCTACCAAATATTTAAAGAAGAGTTAATACCTATTCTTCTCAAACTGTTCCAAAAAATAGAGATGGAAGGAAAACTTCTGAATTCATTCTACAAAGCCAGCATTACCTGGATTACAAAATCAGACAAAGATGCCACTAAAAAGGAGAATTATAGGCCAATATCCCTGAGGATCATGGATGCAAAAATTCTCAACAAGATACCAGCAAATGAAATCCAAAGTACGCTAAAAGAATCATTCACCACAATCAAGTGGGATTTATTCCTGAGCTGCAAGGTTGGTTCAATATGAACAAACCAATCAGTGTGATACACCACATTAATAAAAGAAAGGATATGATCCTTTCAATAGATGCAGAAAAAGCATTTGACAAATACAACATCTATTCTTGATAAAAACCCTCAACAAGTAGGGATGGAAGAACATATTTCAACATCATAAAGGCCATATATGAAAGACTCATAGCTAATATCCCCTCAATAGGTAAAAACTAAGAGCTTTTCCTCTAAAAAGTCAGGAACAAGAGAGGGATGTCCACTCTCACAATTGTTATTCAACAGTACTAGAGGTCTTAGCTTCAGCAAACAGACAACAAAATGAAATAAAAGGCATCCAAATCAGCAAGGAAGAAGTCAAACTTTCATGATTTGCAGAGGACATGATACTCTATGTAGAAAACACAAAAGACTTAAAAAAATGCTGGAATTTATACATGCATTCAGCAGAGTCACAGGATACAAAATCAATGTACAGAAATCTATTGCATTTCTATACACCAATAATGAAGCAGCAGAACGAGAAATCAAGGAATCAATCCCATTTACAATTACACCCCAAACCATAAGATACCTAGGACCAAAAAGGTAAAAGATCTGTACTCTGAAAACTATAGAACATTTATGAAAGAAATTTAAGATGACACAAACATCTGATGTTCATGAATTGGAAGAACAAATATTGTTAAAATGTCCATACTACCAAAGCAAACTACACATTTAATGCAATCCCTATCAAAATACCACCAGCATTTTTCATAGAGCTAGAACAATCCTAAAATGTGTATGGAATCACAAAAGATCCCAAATAGCCAAAGTAATCCTGAAAAAGAAAAGCAAAGCTGGAGGCATCACAATTCCTGGTTTCAAGCTATATTACAAAGCTGTAGTCGTCAAGACAGTATGCTACTGGCACAAAAAAAAACAGACGCACAGATGAATGGAACAAAACAAAAAACCCAGAAGTAGACCCACAACTATATGGTCAACTAATCTTCCACAAAGCAGGAAAGAATATCCAGTGAAAAAAGACAGTCTTTCCAATAAATGGTGTTGGGAAAACTGGACAGCTACATGCCAAAGAATGAAACTGGACCACTTTCTTACACTGTATACAAAAATAAATTCAAAATGGATCAAAGACCTAAATGTGAAGTGGGAAACCATCAAAATCATAGAGCAGAACACGGGTAGTAACCTTTTTGACATCAGCTGTAGCAACTTCTTACTAGACATGCTGCTGGAAGCAAGGGAAACAAAAGCAAAAATGAACTGTTGGGACATCATCAAGATAGAAAGCTTCTGTGCAGTGAAGGAAACAATGAACAAAACTAAAAGGAAATTTTCAGAATGGGAGAGGATATTTGTAAATGACATATCTGATAAAGGGTTAGTGTCCAAAATCTATAAAGAACTTATCAAACTCAACACCCAAAAAACAAATAACCCAGTTAGGGAATGGACAGAACACATGAATAGACATTTTTCCAAAGAAGACATACAAATAGCTAACAGACACATAAAAAGATGCTCAATATCACTCATCATTCAGGGAAATACAAGTCCAAACCACAATGAGATACCACCTCACACCTGTCAGAATGGCTAAAATTAACACAGGAAACAACAGATATTGGTGAGGTTGTGGAGAAAGGGGAACTCTCTTATAATGTTGGTGGGAATGCAAACTGGTGCAGCCACTCTGGAAAGAAGTATGTAGGTTCCTCAAAAAGTTAAGAATAGAACTACCCTACAACCCAACCATTGCACTACTAAGTATTTACCCAACAGATACAAAAATACTGATTTGAAGGGATACATACACTCTGATATTTATAGCAGCATTATCAACAATAGCCAATTATGGAAAGAGACCAAACATGCATCAACTGATGAATGGATAAAGAAGAGGTGATATATATCTATATATCTATATATCTATTTCATATATAGTAATGGAATATTACTCAGCCATCAAAAAGAATGAAATATTGCCATTTGCAACAACGTGGCTGGAGCTAGAGAGTATTATGTTAAGTGAAATAAGTCAGTCAGAGAAAGACAAATACCGTATGATTTCACTCATATGTGGAATGTAAGAAACAAAACAGATGAATATAGGGGAAGGGGAGAAAAAAAAAGAGGGGGAGGCAAACCATAAGTGACTCTTAACTATAGAGAACAAACTGAGGGTTGCTGGAAGGCAGGTGGTCAGAGGATAGGCTAAATGGGTGGTGCGGATTAGGAGGGCACTGGGTGTTATATGTAAGTGATGAATCACTAAATTCTACTCCTGAAACCAATATTACACTATATGTTAACTAAGTAGAATTTAAATAAAAACTTTAAAAAGTCCAGTTGAAGCTTAATATTGCACTTCATTTAGATCAATAATCAGAAATATGGACTGAAATTTTAAGTACTATCACTGCTACTAATTAATATTTCTACTGAAAATGCCTTAAAATTTATATATGTTACATAGCAGTAACCTGAAAGAGCAAAGGTTATCCACAAAAATACTGCTACAATTAATTCAGGCAGCCACTAAAGCTTTAATAGTGGCACATATTCAGGGAGGATAAAACTAACCATAATGTTTCATTACCAACTGAACTTTAGAGCACAAAAGTCTGAGTTGAAACCTGAATATATTCATTTACTGTGTAACTTTGGACAAGCTGTTTACGCTTCAGGCACTTCACTTTTTTCATATAAAATAGGTATGTGTATGTTATTTACTTCATATTGCTTATGTGAGAATTAAATGAGTTAACACATGAAAATGGTTACAACATTGCTTAGTGTGTAATAAGCTCTCAGTACATGTTACTTATTTTATTAGGTGGCAGTACCAAAGGAAGAGTAGTATGTTGTGCCTATTGTTTTCATAACAAAATTTCTCTATGAATGGAAACATCTATGTTACCTGCACTGAGAAAAATCCCACTAAAAATTGATGCCCTGAAGCTGAGTTTCTGCTAAACAGGTAGGCTAGTCCCATCAATCTAAGGAACTTACGAATCGTTTCTTCTAAATCTGAAATATAATAGACCTGTCAAGCTGGACTGAAAAAGTTTACATTTCCTTTTCAAAATCTCAACTTTTCTCCAAGCAATAAACTCACTGGAAGCAAACAAATTCTTCACAAGTCTATTCAACCTAAAAAGTGTGTTTGAGTATATAAGGGAAACAGAAAGAGGAAGAGATAGAGTATGACAATAACATAGACTAAAACAAAGAAAAAGAGACAAAGAGAATAATGTTTCCAACATTCAGTTCTTTGGAAGATTTTAGCATGAGGTTTATAATGTGTGTTTTTATCTTCTTTAGGTTAGAACTAGCTCTTCTTCACTGTATATACATAATAGAAAAGATTTGATATTTCCATAAAGCAGATCTTATGATTTTACTATCCTAATATCATATGCTTAAAATGTTATTCATTCTTAGAAATTTTCATGTAATTATAAGCATGACACTGAAACTGATTTATAGCAAATATTGAGAGATTAATGTGAGTTAAATAGTCCAGAAATAAAGGGAAAATTGTGATTAAAGTTCATCAACCAGCCCAACACACAGCAGTTCAGCGATCCTTTGTTTGATCCACTTCATCATCATCTTTAAATACTTTTTAAGTTTGAGCATGTATACTATACTTCCTGGGAAGTTCACTAAGAAAACATAAAAACACAAAATTCACTGTTCTTCTCTAAAAATAATAGCACACAATAACACCAAATGTAGAAGCAAAAACTTTCATTGTCATTATGTTTGCTTTCTAACTTACTTTCCAGGGACCATAACTCTCTACACCCACAGAAATTCCCTTAGGTCAGAAACTATTTGTTGACCTCAAATTACTCTAACAGCAACTTGACTCATTCCCCTCTCAGTTAAGAATGTGTGTCAGGGAACTCGGAGTTTTTCTTTGAATTCCTCCTGCTCACCCAACTTCTAAACATTATGTCTTATAACAAGTCCTAGAAGAGGGAGAAGCATAAAATATTTGAATAAATAATGGACAAAGTCTTATGAAATCTGATAAGATTTGACCTCCCAAAAAGGATGATACAAAGATCAAGAGTCATAGAAAATGAAGTAGAAAGCAAATTAACAATGGAGAAAATCAGTGGCATCAAATTTTAGAAAGATCTAAAATTGCTAAACACGTGGATGGACTAATGAAGATAAAAGGGAACAAAAATTATAAAAATTAGAAATGAAAGAAGGAACATAACTGCTGATTCCATGTCTGTTATGAAATCAATATGGGAATATGCAGTATTACTGGTCACTGAGTTTTTGTCCCAGATGCACCAAAGAATTGGAGGCCTGAGACCAGAAAGGGGAGATAGAGTTTATTGAAGAGATAAGTATACTACACTTTCAAGAGTGAAAGGGGGCCGCTGCCTGAGCAAGCATGGCAAAGGCACTGAGAAGCTCTAGCCTGCTTTGTGCATATGTAAATTTGGCTTTGATTGACATTTTTGATTGACAGCTGGTGGTTATATTACATTTTGGCTTCTGCGCATGTGCCTACCCATAATGCATTTTGTTATAATTGTATTTATTTATGTATTGTATACTTATGAGTGCCTAATGAGCTTTTGTTGTGACCCTTTAAAAGTAGGTAAGGACAAGCTGCAATCTGTGCTCATGCTCAGCTCCTAGAAATCCCCTTGTGACTTTTGGAGCAGCTCTGTGGCTAGGCCTTTCCTGTTCTGGAAACAAAAACTTTTCAACTTATTCTGTGAAACCAGTATTACTTTGATTTCCAAACTAGATAAGGACATCATAGGTCAAAAAAAATTACATACTAATATACTTCTTGAACACAGACACAAATAGAGATGAAATTTCTATCTAGCTATCTCCCCATTCCCTGTAAAAGATCATGAAACTTAAACGTGTAATGAACATTTGCTTTCATACCAAATGCTTTCTTATTGACACCGGAGACTGGGGGAATTCTCGGCCCCAAGACCTCAACCACCGGCAGATGCCAGGTTCTTGACTGTGCCACAAGAAACAATCAAGGCCAAGTCAGAGTAAAGCATAGCAGAAGTTTTATTGAAAAGCAAAAGTGCACAGGGCGCCTGGGTGGCTCAATTGTTTAGGCTTCTGCCTTCGGCTCAGGTCATGATCCCAGGGTCCTGGGATTGAGCCCTGCCTAGGGCTCCCTGCTCAGCGGGAAGCCTGCTTTTCCCTCTCCCTCTGCTGCTCCCCCTGCTTGTGCTCTCTCTCTCTCTCAAATGAATAAATAAAATCTTTAAAAAAAAGAAAAGCAAAAGTCCAGAAGTACACACTCCAGGTTAGGGACGGCGGTGCAGACACACTCAGAGGATCTGAGTCGCCTGAGATAAATGCAAGATTCTGATTCTTATAGGCAGTTATAATTAAGGGGTGGAATATTTATGTAGGGTTTGGGGAACAGGCAGACTTCCAAGAACTTTGCGTATCATTAGGCCTGCTCTAGGGTAGTCACTGCACAGGCGCAGTCTGAGTTTTCTCTTGGCTGGATCTACTGGAAGTCCTGTAGCGCCCCCAGTGGAGGGATGATGATGCGCATTTGTGTTGCAGTTGCACAACCTTGTAGCTTCTCCTAGCAACAAGTATTCTGTTACTCAACAGGTGTCAGGTCAGTTCCCTGTTCCTTGTCTTTCCTTCTGCAGTTACCCAACATTTCCCTATTCTACCTACCTCATTCTGAAGATTTATATGTATATGACTTTCTTTATTTTTTTAATTTTTATTATTTTTGAAAAGATTTTATTTATTTGAGAGAGAGAGAGTGGGAGTGGGAGGGAGAGGGAGAGAGAATCTGAAGCAGACTCTGCGCTGAGCGCAGAGCCCGTGGGTCTTGATCCCATAACAGGGAGATCACGACCTGAGCCAAAAACAAGAGTAGGTCGCTTAACTGACGGCCACCCAGGCGCCCCTGTAGATTCCTTTTTTAGAGATTATATTTTATATATTCATTTTGCCTCACAATTATTTATTTAGAGATTAGCTCTAAATTCTACTGACTTTATTTATCATGAATTGAACTATGTCTTTTATGTCATCAACTATGTATCACCTAATAGAGGCTCTCATTTCCAAATATGAATAATTGCTAATTTTTAGTCACCGATTGCTTTTTGAGCCTCATGTTACTGGAACTGAATGGTGGTATTAAACTATATTCTGAGAAAAGAATTCCTAATATTATTTTGGAAATCAAATCAAAATATTTCAATGATTAAATGAATAATAAAACATTTAAAAGCCAGTTTATGGATAAAAATCACTTGATATTAGTAAAAATAGTATCAAGTTATGTAATTACAACTCTTGAATAGATGTCAGATTTTCCCAGAAGGAAAACCTAATACTGATAGCATGCATTTGATGTATTTATTACCTCTGAGAACTAGGAAAAAAATCCCAGTAAAATCACTTTGTTATATCTGCGTGCTGATAAATCATATGTAAGAAAGAAGCTATAGTAATAAATGCTATTTTCATTTTCCAAACTTTGAACATTTGGACTGTCCTACTAAGGACTTAGAGGAAGTTTTCTACAGTAAATATAAGCATAATGAGCAAGACTTTCTACCTTGAACAAGTCGTAACAACACCTTGGCAACATTGTAAACTTCCAACATATGGTTCATTTACATGAAAAGCATCTTGGCAGAAAGTTTTTAAGTATCTAAGCCTCAAAGATGAGAAGACAAACATCCTGGCCCACGAGGTGATTAATGCCATTGTAGACAACCATGATTGATTGCCCAGAACACGTTCTTCTGTCAAATTTCTCCTGGTAAAAACTCAGTGCAAATGAAACTTTTTTTTTTTAGTCATTTTGAATATTTTAACAGCTTCATTTCCTTGGGTAAAATGATTAGTGCATTATAATTAGCAGATATCCTTGGGTTGACTATCATGAAAATAAAGTTTGTGCACACTTGCAGAATGTAAACTACTATAATTTAATTCTATTTTGTTTCTTTTATTTAGTACCTTACAGAGATGTATTCTTATGTCGAAATGTAGAAGACAGTGTAAAAGCTAGCAAATACACAGATTCACCAATAAAAATCTTGAAAAATGTATATGTTCTAATTAAGAAATTTATCTGAATCATGGTTAGAAATTACTAATTGTCATTGACAAATAAATCCCTGATTTCTATATGATATAGTAACTTAACTTTCACTATACTTTAAACTTCTGAACAACATTAATTATACATTTGCTTATGGCATTGAATATATCAGATCTTTCAGTTATATCTGCAGAAGTGCATTTGTTTCAATTTTATAATGCTAAAATCACAAGGGCGCCTGGGTGGCTCAGTCAGTTAAGCGTCTGCCTTCGGCTCAGGTCATGATCCCAAGGTTCTGGGATCAAGTCCTGCATCAGGCTCCCTGCTCAGCTGGGGGCTGCTTCTCCTTCTGCCTGCCGCTCCCCCATTTGTGCGTGCACTCTATTTCTCTCTCAAATATATAAATAAAATCTTCTAAAACATTTTTAAGTCAGTTGTTAAAGATGTAGAAAAGTCAACATTTTTGTTTGTCTTTGTCAGTCAATGTGCTTGCAAGATATGACAGGGGTAAAAGAAATGATCTAGAAAAATGACAGAGCATGTAGTCTTAACTTACAGTACATAATAAGATTCCATGAAATAGCTTGCATTTAAAAAGGATATTTGGATACTAATACTTTCAATGGACTAGTGCCCATTGTTTCATCAGATTCAGGAATAGTTATAACCCCCAAATGTTTAAAAAAATCTCTCTCTAGAATTCCATTTGTGTAATATGAGTATATATTAACTTTTGCTGCTTCTGAAACAAAGCTAGTGCGATGCATTTGTATTAGAAATACAACTGGGGGGCGCCTGGGTGGCTCAGTTGGTTAAGCGACTGCCTTCGGCTCAGGTCATGATCCTGGAGTCCCGGGATCGAGTCCCACATCAGGCTCCCTGCTCAGCAGGGAGTCTGCTTCTCCCTCTAACCCTCCTCCCTCTCATGTTCTCTGTCTCTCATTCTCTCTCTCTCAAATAAATAAAATCTTAAAAAAAAAAAAAAGAAATACAATTGGGGCAGAGGTGGAATACATAGAAGTGTGATTCTGAAGTGTTGTGCTAAACTTTCTACAAACTCAGGTATGTAATTATGAGCAGCTAAAGCCTCTCAAGGCAGGCATAACCATGTTGTGCTTTTCTAGTTCTCACTTAATGGATCACTGAATGTGATAACAGGGTGCCCAGTGCAGTGCTAATTGGATGTGATGTTCTCAGTGGTGCATTGACATTTTTGGGAAAAGGTGTGTAATAAAGGTGTCTGCTTAGACTTGAGACTTTCTGCTCGGGAAGACACATGATTTCGGAGCCCTTTCTTTTCTCATGTAATACATGTTTGATTTTTATCTTATGTGTGTATGTTTGGTACCCAGGATTATTTGATAAACTTCTTTCTTCCACTTTTCTGTTTTTTTCCCTTAATTTACTTAAAGCTTTTATTAAAACCAAAACAGAAATCAGAACAAGGACATCTCCTCTGCCAATTCCTTTTGGAAAAAAATTATTATCCTTTAAATTGCTTCTAGAAGGCCTCACTGAACAGGGAGGTAAGTTCATGAATGACGGATTAATGTGGAAGCTGGTACTCTGGAGAACATATTGTAATACCAAGCAGATCGGAAAATGTGTGCTGAATTATTGTTATGGTAATTACCCTCCACTGAAGTTATCTTGGAGTTAAAAAGTAATAAAATCTTGAATAGGTAGAATAATTACACTTAACTGCTGTAATTAATAAATTAATTTTAGAAAATGATTCATATCAGGAATGAATTATAATGACTGAAATTTAAAACCTCTGTGCTAACACTTTCTACAAAGTTTTAACAAATTGTGCTTAAATTATTATTAAAAAATATTTTTCTGGCTTAACATTTTATGTATCTTAGTTTTGATTCTTCTAACTACCCAATTTTAATATGTAATCAATGTCTTCATATTATAAGGATGTGCAAAACAAATACATTTTTAGGAACAGTTACCCTCATTCACAGGGATAGTTGTGATTTACTATATGTCCACACACACACACACACACACAGACACACACACACACACGTGTCAATGAAAGCACATGCACAGGCTACACTATATATGCCACATAAAACCACTTCCATAGATGGATTTGATTACTTATCACTAAAGCTTATAAAAACTTCATGAAGACTGCTCTAACTATAACTTAATACTAATCTGTATGCTTATTATCCAAAATTCCATGGTAATTTTGGATAGAATTCATAAACTATTTAAGAAGGCATTATAGTCCATTGCTTTTGACTCAAAAATTTATTTAAGAATTTTTTTTTAGAACTTTTATGTAACTTGCTTTAAACATTCATTTGTACATATTTCTTAAAATTTCACCAAGTTCTGTGGGAATTTGAGCTGGACAACTGCTAAGAAGGCCACCAGATATAATAGGTGCTGCACTGGTGAGGAATGAGAAAGTTCTGTTCTGCATCTATCATCAGGTTTCTCCGAATCATCATGGTGTTTCTATAAAATCTATCAAAATGCATACTGCATAAATTTTTTATTATGTTATAATAAAACACATAATAATTTGTGAACAGATATTTTAAAAATATTAAAGTATATTAAAAATTTAAGCAACATTATCATGTTATTATACTCACATATTTCTAAATTTGACATGTGAAACAGGTACCATCTCAGGAACAATGGAAAAGAGCATATATTGAAGAAAGTCCAAGTACTGCTTCAGTGTAATTTTAATCCAGTAAATAAGGGTCCCATTATTTATGTCCATGGCCGAACAGTGTCTGGATTATCAACACAGGTTTTCTCTCTTCTTTCCTCCCTCCTTTCTTCTCTTTTTTTCCTGTTGCTGTATTTGTTCTTTCTTTTTTTTTTTAAGATTTTATTTATTTATTTTTCGGAGAGAGAGAGAGCACGAGCAGGGGGAGCGGCAGGCAGAGGGAGAGGGAGAAGCAGGCTCTGCGCTGAGCAAGGAGCCCAATGCGGCGCTCGATCCCAGGACCCTGGGATCATGACCCGAGCCGAAGGCAGATGCTTTACCAACTGAGCCACCAAGGTGTTCCTGTATTTTTTCTTTCATTCACCTTTTCTCCTGCCAATTACAATTCCAACACTACGGTGTGTTCTATTGTTCACTGTTGAGATCTGGTAAGTTTATGTATCCCAGAATAACGAACACTGAACTGAAAATGGAAATATGCTAAATACCAGTTAAATTTCCATTTAAAATAAAGCCCTTCCCCTTGCCTTTAAGAAAGATAACTCTCTTTCTTTCCTTGATGATATATATTTTCAATTAGACATGAAAATGAATGTAAAATTGGAAAAAAAGCTTACAGAGAAGAGTATCGAATGGAAAACTAACAACTATATAATTAGTGGATCTCTATTTAACACAACTTCATGTATTTTATTTATTTACATTCATTCCTAACATGGATGGGCACTAAATATCCACAGTGTTAAGGAAGGAAATTAGCCTTATTTGAGAAGATTCCATTTGATGTTAATCTAATTGTTTATTTCATAACAGGCATAAATTAATGTAACCCTGTTCTTGGTCTTCCCTCTCTTGTGTGCATAACATGAGTGGCAGTGCATGCCAAGTACAGACGGACTTAGGCGCCTCCATCCGTAATCTAGGCATAGAGACCAACTATCCTCATCGTTAAGTTATTTCTTTAAAAAATACATTTGGCATGGCTAAATTCAAGAGCATGCACTATTTGCTCTTTGTTTTATTAAAAGTATTGCTGGACACATAGCCAACCTTTCTAGCTTTTGTTTATATTGAGTAAATTGCTAAGATTCCAGATTCACACTAAAGCAAATGCTGATCATGGTGAGTAAACTTCACATCCTATTTCTCCAGGGCTAATTTTACTGTTTGTGCTTTTCCATTCTGAACATAAAAGGTTTATCATCATCAAAACATACTTTTTTAACTCATGCTAAACTTCTCAACTGTCACCTTACTGTGTTTATAATAGCTATTTTAACCAAAGACACTGGGAAATTATTTCCTGTATTTCATATTTCCTGTCTACCTTTAACTGATCTTTTTGCCCCGAAGTTCAAATAAGGCACAATATATTCCATTTGGGAGCCCAAAAAAATTAAGCATCATATTTTTAAAGATCCTTTATATAGGCAAATTTTGTCAAATAACATTAAAATAGAGAGCACCATTTATAGTGATTCTGATGTTTGACAATTGACAAAGTTGTCTGATTTGTCTAGTGGCTTTAAATAGAAGATGTTACCTTCCTGAATGCATGCACACCCAAACAAATGAAGGCACCTGGGAAGGCAGAATAGTATAGTTATAATTGTAAGCAATCTAGAAAATTATCAGTCTGACATTTCTTCCATTCCATTCCAGAATGTACCATAATTGAAAATAGAATCCTAAGACATCCTTTGACTGTTTGCCAATGAAAGATTTACGCAACTTGATCATTTCAACTTAGTGCCTAGTGATGGGGTGGGAGTGGGGGGTAATACTTTCAGCCTTTGTTTAATTTTCTCATAACAGGATTTTATCTTATCCTCCTACTTAGAATCTTAGCTCCTGCTTCAAAGGAAAGTGGGATTTACAATATGATAGTTTAAATTCAGAGAAATGACTTAGGACACGTTCACTTCGATGAGGCACTATGTATTCAAAGACACAATGTGCCTGCCCTTTGTTGGATCAACTTTCTCTTACCTACTATTGAGGGGCTGGCTGACCACAGTACCTCTCCAGCAGTCTCTTAAAGTTCTTTCTCCCATATGACTAGCTAGATGGTGATAAAGTCCTCAGAAATTATTTGTTGTGATGGAAATCCAAACAATATTTGCTTCAGTTAAAAAAAAATTTTTTTTAAAGAATTTATTGGTTTATGTAACCAAAATTAGTGCTTTTAGATACAGCAAGTCCAAAGTCCCAATGATGTTCTAAGAGTTCTGTCATGGATACATTGCCTCTTTGTTTCCTAGATTGACACACTCAGTTTGATTAATCAGCTCATCAAAAAGAGAAAGACTTTGCTAAAAACTGTGGTGAAAGATCTCTGGTAAAATGCTGGCCCAGCTTTGGTCTATTTCTAAAGTACTTAGACTGGGTGTTGGGGTACTGTGGTTGACCATGCCTAGATGTGATGTTCACCACTTCACTAGAGGTCATACAAAGCAGCCTCAGCCATATCCTGTGTGATAAGTAGTACAAATGAATGAGGAATTAAGCATCCAACTGTATCATTTAATTATTTCTGTGTAATAAAGCATGTGAATACCTATTATCATAAAAAAACAAGTCTTTATTATTTCTTATAAGGTTATGTATATTTAGGTGATTCTACTAGTCTCAGCTGGATTCAGCTGATCTTAACTAGGCTTATTCTTACATCTGCACTTACCATTTGGACTGTGTGGAGCTGGGTCATGTAAAATGGACTTAGGTGTTAGGACTTGGCTCTGCTCCACGTTGTATCTTCCAAAGTCTGCATTTGTTCTCATGGCAGAGGCAGGGGTTTAAAGTTTGAGAGTGGGAAGCACACAAGACTTTTGAGATCTAGGTTCAGAATTGACTTGATAGATATATTGCATTCTATTGGCCAGGCCTAGATTCAAGATTGGAGATTTTTCGTCTTTTGATGGGAGGAGCTTCAAAGTCACAGTGCAAAGGTCATGAATGGAGGAGTTGCTGGAAAAATGGGAAGATCAGTGCAACTAATCTTAAGTATCAATAAAGGGAGAAAAAGTAATGCTGCGCAGGCAATTTAATAAAGTTTGAAAATGTCTTTATTTTGTCTTCATTTTTGGATTGTAGCTTTAGTGTCAAAGATCATGCCTGAGCCTTTGGTCTCAGGCTCATGGCCAGCCCAGCTTTATGAAGCCTCACACTGAATTCTTCCTACAAAAATAATGACACCTCAAAGATTATAAAACAGCATCTCATTTCTCATTTGTTTTCTTTTTCTTACCTATATCTCCCTCAAGAATCCCACTAGGAGTATGTATTTTTCAGAGAAGATGTGGACATTCCTGTGTCACAGGCCATTAGTAATCAAAACCCAAGTCTAATTTCTAACAACGGTTGAAATATGAATCCCTGACACTGTTGAGACTCTATAATTCATCTGAGGCTTTTTTAAAAAGTGGCTCTTTTAATCCTCAAACAACTCAGTAAATTGTGAATTTATTTTTGATCATCCCTTTTTTCAAGCAAGAAAATGAATCTTTCCAATTAATCTAAGTAAATTGTGGAATACTTTGGGAAGAGTCAGCTTACCAACTCTTCTCTGTGAAACAGAGTGAGTGACCACTAACATATGGGAGAATAAGAACAATGGTATTGAGGTGAAAAAGTCTAAAGAAGTTTTTCTCTCCATGACTTAAAATAGAGTTAGTGTCAGTGGAATCTAAGCACCTCAGGAAAAGTGAGATCCAAAGAGCATCTGTTTTGGGGCGCCTGGGTGGCTCAGTTGGTTAAGCAACTGCCTTCGGCTCAAAGAGCATCTGTTTTAAGTTTATGAAATTTCCTTCCAACATTGTTGCTAACATGACTATAAATTAGGGTAATAAGTTCATTTGACCAATAAGTTCATTTGTTCATATTTTATGTTCACATATTCATATTTCTTGTTTTTACTTTTTTTTTTTTAAGAGAGAGAGAGGGGTGGGAGGGGCAGAGGGAGAGAAAGACTCTCAAGCAGGTTCCATTCCCAGCACAGAGCCTGACATGGGGCTCAATCTCACAGCCCTGAGATCATGACCTGAGCTGAAATTAAGTCTAACACTTAATAGACTGAACCACTCAGGTGCCCCTGCGTGTTCATATATTTTCTTTCTTTCTTTTTTTTATTATGTTAAGTTAGCCACTGTATATTACATCATTAGTTTTAGATGTAGTATTCAATGATTCACTAGTTTCATATAACTCCCAGTGCTTATCACAACACGTGCCCTCCTTAGGGGTGGAGGACTACCCTGCCCTAGGCATGTGGGGTGGGTCTTGTGGGGTGGGTGTCTTTATGATAATCACCTGTGACCAACAAAGAATAACCAGACCCTAAAAAGGAAGTACGCCATTGAAGATGTTATCAATAGAGATGTTAAAAAGGATTTAAGTTCCCTGGTTAGCTTTCTATAAAAGATAAACCCTAAAGGCCCTCATTGGCAACCCTGTGGGGACCCCTCTCACTCTTGAGAGCTTTTTCTGTATCTTCACTTAATAAACTTCTATCCCTTTACTCATGAAAAAATAAAATATGTATATATATATATATATTTTAATGGTCTGGAAATGTGATGCAATTAAGATTCTTATTAATTTAGAAACTAATTATTAAATAATATTAATTTAGAAAATAGAATTTGGGGGCGCCTGGGTGGCTCAGTTGGTTAAGCGACTGCCTTCGGCTCAGGTCATGATTCTGGAGTCCCGGGATCGAGTCCCGCATCGGGCTCCCTGCTCGGCGGGGAGCCTGCTTCTCCCTCTTACCCTCCCCCCTCTCATGTACTCTCTCTCTCTCATTCTCGCTCTCTCAAATAAATAAATCTTTAAAAAAAAAATAGAATTTGTTTCAATATATCACTGTATTTCTTCTTTGAACAAAGTAAACAGTGTCCTATTTAATTATATAAGAACAGAGGAAGCACTGAGTATCCGTGACTTTTTATGTTATGTTTTAGTGTTTATGCTTTAGTGTTATGCATTTTTTTACTACTTTAAAAGGTTATTAAGAAAATCCATTAATCGGGGCACCTGGGTGGCTCAGTCGTTGAGCGTCTGCCTTCGGCTCAGGTCGTGATCTCAGGGTCCTGGGATCGAGCCCCGCATCGGGCTCCCTGCTCCATGGAAAGCCTGCTTCTCCCTCTCCCCTCCCCCTGCTTGTGTCTCTCTCTGTCAAATAAATGAATAAAATCTTTAAAAAAAAAAAAAAAGAAAATCCATTAATGTGTTCATTAGAAGAGGGTGATACCTTAAAGGCCGTGATGTTGGTCATTCCAGCTTCTGCTTCAACTCTTTCTGTGGAGTAACTATTTGATTTATGCTGATATCCAGAAGTACAAAAGAAAATGCTTAATAATTTTAATTCTTAAATGCTTTGTTTTGTATGTTTAATCCAACAAATAAATTATTATTTGTAGTAACTTCATTTATCTTAACATCCCAACTGAATATGTTAATGACATTTTCCCCACTAAAGAAGATAATAATTAGTAAATTTAGGAAACAAATACCATTGGAGGAAACCTTGTGTTTTTCCTTACTCGACATCATAATATAATCCAAACAGACCGCCATTCTCTTTATAGAGCACTAACAAGTAAAAATTGACTTCTTGGATGATTCTTCATTACTAACATGCTAGCTAGTGTGCAAAAGAGATGACCTAAATCCCTCCTTGTACAAAGAGGAGCTCTTATCCTAGCAGCAAAGAGTACTACAAGAAAGCCATTTTATAGTGGCTTTAATTCACTCTCTATCCGTATTATTCTATAAACTAGAGGGGTGATTTGCTCTGTGGAATAAATTTGCTCACCGAAAGATTCAGGTCCATAAATTTATTAAATTATGTTTACATATTTCCATTGAGGCGTAAATGGTCTATTACATTAAAAGTTGAGACAACCCATACTTCTGCCTAAAAATTTAAAATAAATTACTTAATTCATGAAGCCCAAAATGTAATAGAGTAATTAAAATAGAAAAAAAACACAAGAATAACAGATTTAAAGATTTAAATAATGATGGGATTAAAAAGTTACTAATTATTTCTTATGTAATTTATTATTTATCTGTATGTATGTATTTTATTTTATATTCTGAGTAATTTGGTATCCTGAAAATATTTTTTATTTTCTTAAACATACCTGGTAATTCAGACATCACTACAATGTTTCTGAACACTTTTTGATATGGAAAAAGAGATGCAGGAAAGAACAAAATGTTTTGCATCCATTTTTCCATTAAACAGATTTACTTTTATTTTTGATGGGGAAACTTTTATTAATTGCATAGACTTTGACATCTCATATGTAGATAGACCGAAAGACACACTTCATGTAAGGCTGAAATTACTACTGCATGGTAAAAAAACAGAGAAATAGATTCACCCTTTGCAGCTACTAAATTACTACTGAGTATACTTGATAAGAAGTATACTGAGCTCCCTCAGCTTTCTGAACTCTTGTTCGTCTAGTTGATTAACAAGTTGGTGTCAACTCAAACCTTTGCCGACACATTATGATATAATGTCCCCTACAGTACTTAGGAGTATAGAGACTTTCGTGTTTTTAGTTTTGATTAAAATCTGAAAATGTGTCATTCAATATTGCTATCTGGGGATAGGAATAAGTTTGAGTTATTTCTGGCCGGGAAAAATGTATGTTAATTGCTTCTAAAAGCATCTTTTGAATGTTTATTGGCTAGTTTATTTAAACCATTTATTACAAGAAACCGTCAGGATAAGCACGCTTTACTTGAAGTTGAGTTAAACTTAATTTTGTTTTAAAACCAGCTTAGTGGGAGCCTGGGTGGCTCAGTCGGTTAAGCGACTGCCTTCGGCTCAGGTCATGATCCCAGGGTCCTGGGATCAAGTCCCGCATCGGGCTCCCTGCTCTGCGGGGAGCCTGCTTCTCCCTCTCCCACTCCCCCTGCTTGTGTTCCCTCTCTCTCTGTGTCTCTCTCTGTCAAATAAATAAATAAAATTTTTAAAAATAAAAAAAGCTTAGTGCCCCTAAGTATTGATATATTCAGTGTTGAAATAATAAAATGAAATGTGTTTATCATTTCTCAGGCAAGTTTAAACAAAATGGAACATTTTAATTGTACTTGATTTTATCATTGTTAAGCTGATCAGCCTTTCTCATCATATAGAGACATAATGTTATGTTCACTTTTTGAGTAATGAGAAGAAAAAGATCACAAAGGAGGAGGAAGGTGAAGGGGAGGAGGACGAGGCTAAAGAGGATAGTGGGAAGTAGGAGAGGAGAAAGAAAGAACAGCTATAAAGGATTAAGATGATTTAAAAGCCATCACTTAGCTATCAGTATATTTAACACTAAATCTATACAACATGACATTAAGTTAACACTGATAATTAGATAATTTTTTGAGTGTAGAAGATTATTCAGAATTTACATCTCAATGAACTGTTTTGATATCTGAGATTTTCCACTTTGTGTTTTCTTTTTAAACCAATGAATATTTACTTCACCTTGTGTACACAGATTCTGCCCTTAGTGCTTCACAGTTTATAAATGTGTATGCAATGGAAATGGAAAAGCTAGTCTATTATTAAGCTAACTTATCTCCAACACTATGTCCCACACCTCAATTTGACTGTATTATTTTTAAATGAGTTTCATAGTTTTTTCCCTTCACTTGTCATAAGTTAAATATAAAGTTATGCTATATGTCACTGGAGAGATAACATGATATCAATTTTTTGTAGCACCTGTATAAAATATTATATTTATATATATTGCATGCAGGTGGAAAGATATATATATGTACAATTATATTGATATCTGGACATTTTTATAATTTATGTGAAAGTCAGATCATTCTGACATTTGTGATAAGGGTCAAAAAAATTGAAATGCCATTTCACTGAGATTATTTCACATATACAGACATAGTTTCAGTCCTGTGCAGCTTTTCATTTTACAAAATAATAAAGACAGACTACCTAATGTGCAGACTTAATCTGGAATTAAGACTGATGACTTTACAAACTAAGAAAGATAATTTATGTCCTTAAAAAGTTACCGGTATTTACTTTTCGCCCCCATTGTCACAATTTCATGACATCTCACATGCTTGAGATTTTCTGGAGAAAGCTTCTACCCAAGTATATTTTAAACAGATGTAAAGTTTTTATTTTTTCTTATTTTGAGCCCTTGAAGTACTATATCTGAACTCTGTTTTTGCCAAGTGTAGCAAAACATGCAGCTCATTAGGTTATCCAGACCAAAGCAAAGCTGCAAATGCAACAAATTGACGAGAAGATATTAATTATCTACAGAAATTTTAAGTTTCTATTAGTAGTTCTTTCTATCAAAATTCTGGTTTGTGCATTGCCAAACCCCTTTCATCAAAAGCAATTATGAGCATCCATTCCACCATGACACTACAGAACCTAGGGAATAGGATCAAGCTTTTCAACCCATTCATACTGTGCAATAATTCACTCTTTACATTATAATTGCATAGGAGATTGGAAAATGTGTGGCTAAATCTAACCTGACTCAAAAGCAGACCATAAAATTGATTTTTAAGTAGTATAAATTTAGAATCCCATACATAGATTTTTAAAAATGGTTTAACTGACGTTTCTGCAAATCTAAAATTGTTGCTTGTAAATTTAGTATATTTCACAAATATGTGAAAAGTTTTATCAAAATATATGAAATTTGAATTTTAGTATACATCTGGGGCACACACCAAATGTTAACCTTTACATATAGCTTCTGATAAAGTAAAGCTTGTTATGATCTGAGAGTTGGATTCTCCTACAGTATGATGAATAATATATAAAATCTGCCCGACTAAAAAGAATATGTGGTACTTTATTATTATCAGGGCTTTGGCAGATGATTTCTATTATGATATGGATTATACGTATTTCAGAGACAAGTAGGGTCTCTGTTTATTGACTACTGCTCATAGTTTTCCACCTAGTTTTCTGCTTTCTCCAGAGCAGTTGTTAATGCATACTTATGTCTGGATACATATATCTATATTATTTCTGCAAAGGAAATAAGCTCACCCCCTTGCTGACCAAGAAAGGCCTTAAAGTTTCCCGCAGCTTAACTAAACTTAAGCCAAGCTTTTTTCTAACTATGGGTCCCTGACCTCCCTTTGCTTGGAGCATTTACTTTAGAAAACTTGCAATTATAGATTCTTTTTCTGCTTCTTAGAGAAGTAGATCTTCTATAACCCAGGAATATCTCTGTCAAGGTCCTGGGAGCCATCCCTTTGAAATGCAGTTATTGAAAGAGATACTACCTCTATCTCTGATTCTTTGTGGGAGGGTAGGAGCCTAACTTCAATAAACTACAATTAACAAACAGGGATGGCCTAATCACATTGACCACCCTTCCTCCGATGTCCTCCAGTACTCTCCCATTGGCTCACCATGGCATTTAAAAATCTTCCTGCCTTTTGTTTCAGTGGAGTTGGGTTTAATCTCTCTCCCCTATTGCGATAGTCTTGACTCCTATTGTAATAGTCTTGAATAAAATCTTCCTTGCCATTTTTAACAAGTGTCGAGTGCAATTTTTTCTTTTATAGTTCCCTTAATTCTTAACCTACATAATTCATGTACATTATAAAATAATTATTTTATGCCATTAAGTTGTAGGGGTATTTTATTAAACAGCAATAGTAGCTAGAAAACTCCGCTGCAAAAATTACCAATGCAGCCTTTAGTTGAAATAAAATATAAATCCAAAACTTAGGAAACAATACTGTTTCAATGAAAGTAATTAGAAAAAGAAAAAGTAAGATTGAAAAATTTAAATGACCTTATTTACATTATACCATCATAGTTTTCCCCATTAACCTTTAGCTACATGAATCTAGCATCATTCATTCCTGAATGAAGGAAACTTTTCACCTTCTCTTGGTCAGCCATTGACTGATGGTTACTGATAGAGAACATGCCTACCCAAGAAGATCAGAACTACCAGGATCCTCCATCACAACTATTAATAGGAGCTGATCCTTAGTTGTTACTTAGTTCCCCTGGTACCCCAGTCATAATCTCACTTTCTCAGTCAGAATTTCAAAATCCTCCACTCTCTCCAAGTTTTCCATTTTCAATTTTCTTCTACTTCTCAGAGTAAATAGAAGCCATATAACCACCATAGTGAATGTTCATCTGTTATTTCATTTCTCTAGTTGCAATGAAAGAGATGTCATTCTTTCTGTCTTAGGCCAGTTCCTTTAGCTATCCTCTGAATCCCAACTCATCCCACCTTCTCAGTGGGAGCTGAAACTGTAATAGACTATAGCAGACACCAAGATACCTATGGACACTATGTCACTAAATGTAATGGATTTTTTTCCCCTCTCATATTGCTTAACCTCTTATCAGCCTTTGAAAGTGTATATCTGAACTATTACTCTGACTTTTCAGACTTTTACATGTTTGGCTACTTCTGTTCACTCGAAGGCTCTTACTTTGCCACCATATTTACACTATCCACCCTCATGGCTTTGGTTACCAATTGTGTGCCTATGTCTCCTGAAGCTACATCTTCAGAAACACCTCTGTTCAAAACACCAGAAATCCATAACCAATTGTCTACTGAATGTGTGCATTTTGATGTCTTCTGGCAAGTGAAAAGCTGAAGACAAAGAAGCTTCTAGGACTAGCAAATAAATGATTAGAAAACAAAGAAAAAGAAGGAAAAGTATTAAAATGACATACATGACCTGTTAGGATAGAAGCTCCCTGAACGGGAATGAACTGCAGTGCCAAACCAATAAAGGAAAGAAAATAAACATAATATATAATATGGCTCCTCAAGGGACAAGTTGGGGATGATAGAAAACAAGAATGGAGGCCAATTTCCGGTAAGTATTACTCAGGGAAGTAGACCTAGGACATATGTGGTGCTATCAAAAACTGAAAGAATGATATGGGGATAATCTGGAATAGGAAAAACAATAAAAATAGGTTGTCTTATGAAATGTTATGTATTATATTACACTTACTAAGTGGAAGATTCTATACTAAACTTTGGAATATATTAACTCATTAATTCTAACACAGTTCTATTAACTAGTAACTCTTATTGTCCTCATCTTTTTTCTAAGATTTTATTTATTTTAGAGAGAGAGCATGCGTGAGCGTGGGGGGAGGAGGAGCAGAGGGAGAGAGAGAGAGAGAATTGTAAACAGACTAGTGCTGAGCATGGAGCCTGATGCAGGACTGGATCTCACAACCCTGAGATCATGACCTGAGCTGAAATCAAGAGATCAATGCGTAACCGACTGAGCCACCCAGGCGCCCTAGTCCTCATCTTATAGTAAAGTATTGGTGAAGAGGTACTATACCATGCCCACATTCATGAAAGTAATAAAAACTAAGGCTGGGATTTAAACGCAGACACTCTGATTCCAGATTCCATGCTTCATTGTATACTTAAAACTTTATATTTGAAGTTAAAACTGTATATTTAAAATAGTTTTAGAACTTTGGGCATATTCCATGTGCATATCACTTCACTTCAGTACAAAGAAATGAGGGAGTTTGAGATCAAATAAAAAGCCAAAGCAAGGTAAAAAGACGGGAGAGTAGAGAAAAAAAGGAGGAAAAGAGGGAAGAAAGGAAAGTAAACAATACAACTCTTTATTTGGGAGATCACATAAAATGTAACTTCCTATTAGTTTTATCTAAGGCAATTTCCACCTTCTCCAGAAACCATATGGTGTTGTACAAGTAAAAGCTTGAGTTTAGGCTTCAGGCCACTTTTTGTTCAGATTATCTTGTGTGAATACTGCCTTTGAAGAAGACAAGCTGAACTAACTAAGCCATGCTCCTTAGACTCCAATGATATTCAGGAAGAGGATGAATGAGAAACCTTATGGAATTCATCCAGAATATTGTCTGGCAATAGGAATTCAGGAAGAGTATGTTTTCTTATCTACTGTGCAAACCATTCTCTACCCAAATTCATTTATTCCTGAACCTTCCTTCGGTGTCCCCCAATGACTCAGGCTGCACCGCTGAACCTATGTCTTTGCTGTGGTTCTTCCTATGTTGGAATGCAGGATCCAGTAAGGAGCAAAGAAGTCTTAGAGAATATTTCGGTTCATTTCAAATATGTGTGCAGCCCAACAAATACAAATACATTGGGTATGAAATACTTCTGAAAGAGACAGTAAATAATATTTTGTAGTGCCTCTGTTTCTTTCACATGGTGGCAAAAAGAAAGGTTATTAGCTTGCTCAGGCAAAGAATGTACTATTCAGTAAATCATTCCATAATTGTGTTAAGTTGTATCCAAGACTGCTATCCATCAAAGGACAGGTAAATTTCCTTTTTTTTACATCTTAGCTAATTTCAGAGCCTGATTTATTTAAATCTGATTGAACTGAAGGCTGAGATTTCCTACCATATTATTCTGTATCCAATTGTCTTCTTTTTTCAAAAAAAAAAAAAAATTAAATGCAAAGAACACCAAAGCTAAAAAGATAGGGAGACAGAGTAAAAACAACTGTTCTATGATAAATGAAATAGGTTATTACTAATATTATAAAAGTTAAAAAAATCTTAAAGAGTTCTCTACAGGTGCTAATTTTACTACTTGAGTGAAATTAATAAGACTCTCTATAAAACAGCAGGAGATCCTTAGATTACATGAGTAATCAGCAAGAAAATTTATTGTGGTTTCATGAAGCATAAAATGTTTGTGTAATATATGCAAAAGTGGTACTTTATTCTCTGCAGTGAACAATTCTCTATCCTTATAATAGAAAAATATTTAATAGTTTGACACCTCTTGAGCCATAGTTTTTAAAAGTTGTTCAAGCATGATTAATTTGACTCAATACAAAATAACAGTGCAGCAATGCTGAGTCATGTAAAAGTAATACGGGAGAATTTTATACATTAATATAATTACATATATAAGGGAAGATGTAAAAGGACATCTGGATTTTCTCTTTGAGATACAAAGTCTAGAACAATCCAGAGCACACATTTCTGTCTCAGAAAAAATGCATATAGTAAATAATGAGGAAAAAATAAATAATCAGAAACTAACTAGAAAATAATTGATTTGAGACCTGGGAAGGAACTAATACCTAGAATATCATCTTTTCAAGGAGGATTAAAGCAGATAATAACTGACTTTAGACTGTAAACTTCAGATTATATATTTTGCACTTAACTGAATTTAATCAGGTGTTATATTGTATTTTGTTTCATATTGCCGGGAAAAATAACATATATTTTTAATTAGGGTCTTTCTCCCCCATATTTTCCTTGATTCAATGCACTCGTATACATAAATGTTCCTTGGATTGCATATACTTAGGCTTTGGGTATGGCTGTCTTCAGAGAGGACCCTAAGCAGGTACTGGCACAGTCACATATCCAGTTCAATGCTGAGTAAGTACTGCACGGTGAGTTTTGTTTTTAGGTCCTCTTTCTTATGAAGACAACCAAGATCCTTCAAGAAAGATTTCACTGTAAATGGTATACAAGTGAGTACCAGCATTGGTAATCCAATCTGGGACTCCTCTTGCAGCTATAGTTTCATAATAATTCTTAAGAATATAAAAAATAGAGAATATGGATGGACAAGAAAAAAGCATGGTCATGGCAAAATTTATAAACATTTTTAAAAATTAAAATACTCTATATATGCTGAAAGGAATATATACTGTTTGCAGACAACTGCTAAGAACACACTACATGCCAAGCACTTTTCTAAGACATTTTCATAGGAACTTACATAATTAAAACAATAATAACTGCATGATGTAGTTATGGTTATTAGCCTCGTTTAATAAAGAAACTGAAGCACAAAGAATCAGATTGCCCAACATGTGTTTTGTTATGGTCAGGATTTCAACCTGGAGTGTAGTGGCTTTAAACACTGGCCTCTTTTTTTTTTTTAAAGATTTTATTTATTTATTTGACAGAGTGAGACACAGTGAGAGAGAACACAAGCAGGGGGAATGGGAAAGGGAGAAGCAGGCCTCCCGCAGAGTGGGGAGCCCAATGTGGGGCTCGATCCCAGGACCCTGAGACCGTGACCTGAGCCGAAGGCAGACGCTTAACGACTGAGCCACCCAGGCACCCCTAAACCCTGGCCTCTTAACCAATATAATACACTGCCTTTTATACAGTTCAGCAAAGATATGGACGCTGACTTCATTTAAAACATGTCTTGTGAACCAATTATGTTCCTGTATCTATCTGTGACGTATTTTGAAACTTCTCAGATTCCTTTTTCCCTCCCTACTGCAAAATATTTTGTTTTGTCTCTTCGTATTTTTCCAAGTGCCCCCACTCTGATGCCCAATAAAATACATCATGTTACAGAGAGTATTTGCTGATCTAAATTGTTAAATGATGCTAAAATTGGATACTTTCAAGTAAGCCCGGAAGAGAATGTACCTGAGAGAGAATGGAAGTATGAGTCATATAAGAACAAGTTATGACAATCAAATAGATATTTATTCTGGACTGAACTTCAAAATGCTTCTGATGAAGAAGGATGAAATAAAATGAAAAATTGCCCTAATAACCTATCAATCATTTGTGCTTCTCTGAGTTAAACTTCTATCTTTTTAATGTGCATAATAGTACTGCTGACTAATAAAAAATAGTCTGCTATTAGATATTCATAAGATAGATATGCCAAGTCTGTTTTTAATAATCATGAAAATTTTAGTGTCCAACTTCTTTGTTATTCATAAATATAGATTTTGAATTTATGAATATTTGCACTTTGGGAGCATTTAACATTCATTGATTTGAGACATTAAAGGCAATTTTCTACATTTATTATTTTAATTAAGTGACTAAAAGTATCAATATAAAATAGTTGAGAATTTGAAGTTGAACTAAAGCTAAGCCAAAAAATTATTGAAAAAATGCAAATTCTTTTTTTTTTAAAGATTATTTATTTATTTATTTATTAGAGAGTGAGCAGGAGAGAAACAGCATGAGAGGGGAGAGGGTCAGAGGGAGAAGCAGGCTCCCCGCTGAGCCGGGAGCCCGATGTGGGACTCGATCCCAGGACCCTGGGATCATGACCTGAGCTGAAGGCAGTCGCTTAACCAACTGAGCCACCCAGGCGCCCGAAAAAATGCAAATTCTAATACAATCCTCTAATCCAACTTCTTTCTCTAAAGTCATTTTTCATTTCTATGTTAGAAACAGAGCTACCAGATATTTTTAATTGATGAATAACAGTGGACATTTTTTTAAAGATAGATTTATTTATTTATTTATTTATTTATTTGACAGGGAGAGAGAGAAAGAGCACAGCAGGGGGAGAGGGAGAGGGAGAAGCAGACTCCCTGCTGAGAAGGGAGCCTGGATGTGGGCTTGATCCCAGGACCCTGGGATCATGATCTGAGCCGAAAGCAGAACTTAACCAACTGAGCCACCCAGGTACCCCCAGTAGATATTTTTCTATGATCAAACTTATTATCTTATTGTGACTAAACTCAACCAAAGATAGTCATAAGCTGATGACAGCATGCCATATATATATATATATAAATTAGTATATACATATATATCAATACTGAATTATATAACATCCATCTTTTGTTCAGCCATACTGTAAGAACTATCTTCATCTATTTTCTTTCAGTTCAGTTGAAGTGTATTATATTTGGGAGATAGTTTGCTACTCAGGCTGGACCCTTAATAGTGAATTACGTGTACTCATCAACTCTGCAATTCCAGACCCACAATTTTATCAGTCCACCTATGAATGATCATACTCTCATATCAATGCATTTATTCAAAATGGGATATAATTCCAGCATGGTAAATGAGTATTTTTACTCATAGCCCTCCCTTCTATTGTATGACTCCACTCAAAGGACATATTTCTGAGTCAGAAAGAAACTTAGAATAAATATAGACAAGATTTAAATATTATTAGGAATATCACACAAATTTTATAGTTACTTAGTTAATTCAATATAAATTTTCCTAATCTTTTGCCAAATAATTAACTGTGTGTCTTTCAGGTTCCAGACATTGTCCCTGGTGCTAAAATACAAAGGTGAAATATGTAAAATCCTTGCTCTTACAGTGTTTACATTCTTATAGGGAAGCCAGATTATATATAAATGCACCCTAAGTGATGTAAAGTTGCAGTAGATATTTTAGATTGAGTGGTAAGGGAAGGTTTCCTCTGAGAAGATGTCCACTAATCAAAGAACTAAATGGGGGAGTAGGAAATGTCAGGTACATATAAGCAAGAAGAGGGTTCCTAGCAGGAGAATCAGCAATAGCAAATGCCTTAAGGTGGAAATGAGGACTAGGCTGAGGGAGAGTAGAGCTAAATGAAAGGGAGTGAGGGAGGAAGTGTTAGAGAAATACATGAGAGCCAGATCACATGGGCCCATTAGCCATGTTAGGCATTCGAATTTGATTTTGAATGATCAGAATTCATTTAAGAGTTGTAAGCAGGAGCGTGATATGACTTGATTTAAATTTATAAAATATGCTAACTGCTATGTGGACAAATCATTGTATGGGAGCAGTGTAGAAGTAGGAGCACCAAAGGTGAGGTTATTATTATAGTCCAGGTGAGAGACTACAAGTGGCTTGAACCAGAGGAACAGTGAGGAGATGATGAGAAGTAATAAGGCTATTCGGTTAACCCAAGAGGATGTACTGGTATAAAGGATGTAGAGTATGATTAAAAGGATGAATCAGTAATAAATCTTAGGATTTTGGCCTGAGCAATCAGGTGAATAGTGGTGACATTTAGTGAGATGGTAAAGAAAGTCAGAAACAGATTTGAAAGGAAAATCAAATGTTCTGTTTTATCTCATTAACTTTGATATATTTATTAAAAATCTAAATGGAAATGGCGAGTAGGCAGTTGGATGCATGACTTCATCATACATTAGGCAACATAACATACAAATATAAATGAGATAAAATGTTGGTGCCATCAGCATAGAGAATTTATCTGAAGATATGAGACCTGATAAAATTATCTAGGGCACAAATAAAGTGAGAAGGAAGATATTAAAAGTATTTTGCTAAAGGCAGAAAAATAATGAATGTTGCACATCCAGAGAAGAGATAGATTTGAGTGGACAGTGAAGATAAATGTGAAAATATAAGATGCCATTAACAAAACTAGAGAATGTGGGCGCCTGGGTGGCTCAGATGGTTAAGCGTCTGCCTTCGGCTCAGGTCATGATCCCAGGGTCCTGGGATCGAGTCCCGCATCGGGCTCCCTGCTCCTTGGGAGCCTGCTTCTCCCTCTGCCTCTCTCTCTCTCTCTCTCTGTCTCTCATGAATAAATACATAAAATCTTTAAAAAAAAAAACAAAACAAAACTAGAGAATGTGAGAGTGCTAAAATGTTTGGAAGACAAAGGTAGAATTTGGGAGTGAACTGATAGATTGTGGATGTATTCCTTTTAATTCTTGATTTCAATAAACAATAAAACATGATAGTAGTGTTATCTCAAAGGCAACTAAGAATAGAAGGCTGTGTATAGAACATCTGGGGAGTACCTACAGATTTGGAATTCATCTTCATGGCATGGGTAAATTCCAGAGCATGAATACACCACTAGAGGTGAAAAGTAGAATTTTTCTTTTTATTTGTACGTTTTAGATTTTTGTTGCTTTTGTTGTTATTGGGGTTGAGGGGCAATCTCACAGAGATAGCAGGACCCTCAGGGTGAATTGTTAAATAACCGAGGTATAGTACCCATAATTTTGTTTAGCATTTAAAACTACAAAAGTTCGCACTAGGAATAACCAACAGGACAAGAAGAAGTAATATTCAAGCTGGTTTAATCTTATAATGTTCCTAAAATCACTTATATGTCTGTATTATAAATAGTAAAATAGGAGAATAAAACAAAAATCTAAACAAAACAAAACAAAAAACATACAAACCAACCACAAAGCTTTGAGGAATCCTCTTGGAAATTGTAATATCTTATAAATATTTTACCTTAAAGATTATTTCCTTCATCTCACTATTAATAGATACACTTACATATCTTTTGTTATCATGTGTTCTGCTAAGCTTAATTGCATGATTATCTTTACTATTTTACATAATTTCTAAGTTACTTTGGTGGATTGTCTTTGTAAGAGGAGCAGTCCTGAACCTCTGAAGTCACAGTGTGGGAAGAGGAAGGAACCTTCTAACTGAAGGGAAAGTTTTAATAATGAATTGATTTTCTACAATGGTCAAAGTTGAGGAGAATTACATGGACAGGGTTAATGCTTGAATTTGTATGTTTTATGTCTCCTTTTAGAGACAGAGTTAAGGTAAGAGTACCAGATGAGATATTTATGCACCCATTACCTTTTGGAAGGCTTAATGTATTTCCACAGATTAAAAACAGATTTCACTCGTTGTGATGAGCACTGGGTGTTGTATGTAAGTGATGAATCACTAAATTCTACTCCTGAAACCAATATTACACTATATGTTAACCCACTAGAATTTAAATAAAAACTTAAACAAACAAATAAAAACAAATTTAACTACATCCCCCCCTCTGTTAATATGCAGTATCTTTAAAATGCCATGAGCAACTGAGAGAATTTTACCTGTAAATGTAATGGGTAAAATCACAGTATATTTACATAATTATTAGTGACTGTTGACAATTTATCTGTCACTTTGTTGCTGATGGACAAGCAGTATGCTAGGATAGTTCCATATCTAGGGCTCTGTTAGCCATATCAACTGCAGAATAATTTATTCTCAAACAGTAGTATCAAAATTAAATATTTACAGGAAGAGAAGAGAAGGGGTAATATATGGCTAAATTTCATTCATAAAATTGAATTTTATGACATGTATTAGTTTCATATTGCTGCTATAACAAATGACCACAAATACAGTGGCTTAAAGCAACACAAATTTATTATATTAAAGTTCTAGAGATCTATATTTGGTAATGATACTCAATATGCTGAAATCAAGGTACCAGAAGGGGTGTGTTTCTTCTGGAAGCTCTAGGGGAGAATTTATTTCCTTATTTTTTCCAACTTCTAGAGGCCACCTGCATTCTTTGGTTCCTAGCAGCTTCACTCCAAAATTCTGCTTCCCTCATTACATCTCCTTCTCTGACTCTAACCTTTCTGCTTCCTTCTTATAATGACCCTTGTGATTACACTGGACCTACCCAAATAATCCAGGTTAATCTCCCCATTTCAGGTCTTTAACTGAATTACATATTCAAAGTCCCTTTTGCTATGTCATGTGACATATTCACAGATTCTGGAGATTAGGACATGGATATCTTTGGGACAACATTATTCAGCCTCCCACAGTGATCATTAATCCTTAGTTTGGAACTTATGACTTCTTGAGATGAGAATCATTCCACTACTCTTGATATAGTATAAGATTGAAACATTATACAAATACAAACAAAACCAAAATCATTCCATAATTTTTAAACTGGATTAAAATACCCTGTGATTATAAATTGATCTAGGAAATAATGTCATTAAAGCTACTATTTGGAAATTCTCAGGTAATTTACATGTATTTCAAAATAGTGTAAAAATATTTCATAATGACAAATCAATATTGAAAGGTCATGGGACTTAAAGAGTATTTTCACAAATGTTATCACATATCCAAAAGATTTTCAAAGGAAATATAGATCTTACATTTCTTTTCTTCTTTCAGAAGCCAGAATCTAGAATATGTGTAATCATGAAAAAAACATCCTAGTACTTGAGATAGAAAAGAAAAAAAAGTATGTGTGAGTT
Organism: Neomonachus schauinslandi; assembly: GCF_002201575.2. Classification (NCBI taxonomy): domain Eukaryota; kingdom Metazoa; phylum Chordata; class Mammalia; order Carnivora; family Phocidae; genus Neomonachus; species Neomonachus schauinslandi. Next base: position 93,862,395 of record NC_058404.1, read on the forward strand.
CATAATTCAAGTTTACTTAATAAAGTTTGAATTTCATCTTCATATGTCTATGAAATAAGTGACAAGAAAGGATGCACATTTTTTAAAAGAGAAGTTATTTAAAACAGCCATTAATAAATGCAATCTTTTTTTAAACAGAGGCCATTCCAATAAGCCTTTTACACAAGTCATTCTAATAATACAATTGGTGAAAAACATCATTATTCTGGTTGTTATAAACCAGACCCCACCTCCAAAAGGAAACGTAGCAATGTTCCTAAAAAAATTCACTCTTAGCCTAATTCTGTATGCTTACTAGGGGAATGGTAGATTCACGGTTCAAAATCGTCTGAAGAAAAGAAAGTGAGGAAGAGGATATGACCACATAGCGATGAGCCACATTGCAACACAGATATGTTGTAAAGTTACTAAAAAGTTTTCTTATGATTTCTCAGCATTATATCTATACATAGTACTGGAGAAAAACCTCAAAATGTGTGAGGAAAATTTATCATCAATATGACTCTTAATATACAGCTATACTCCGAATTTTGAGCATAAGTAATATTGACCTTAACTGAATGAATTTATGCTCCTCAGGGCTGTGCTGCAGTGATGTCAGATGGGTGGGTCTGACTCTGGTTTTCCTCAAACCTGGCAACTGTAGCAGTTGACAAAACCTAGCCCTCAGGGACATTTTATAGATCTATGATTGCCTCTGGAGAACTCTGAGTCAATAAGCCCATGAACAGATAGGCATGAATATGAGGCATGAATATAATATTTTCATCACCAAGGGATGAAATCCAGCTCTGGAATTGCTCATGTTTGCTAGGAGAATATTTCGCCTATTTTCTTTAGACCAATACTCCAAAATGTCAGGGAAAAGAGCAGATTATACCTCACTGCTGAAAATGAGCATTGTATATGCCTTTAAACTGTCCATTGTTCTGTGAGGTAGATAACCTGTGCTTCTGGAAAATGGTCTCACAAATCAATATGAGTGAAAAAGAATAATTTATGGGATTCTTGAATGATTCCTAGCAGGCGGCAGGTGGAGTTTATAACAGAAGTTAGAAGAAGATTTTGCGTGCTTTCCTGTTTACAGTAGACAAGGCTGTATCATGGGCCAATTTAGAGAACCTTTTGGAAGACAGACTTTGCTGTCTTGTTTGTCATGTATCACTAGGTGCCAGGCTACACCTTGCATGTCAATGTCACCATAGTTGATGCAGCGTGTCCTGCTATGCTAGAAAAAATGAAGAGCTCAACATCAGACAAGAGACCTTGGCAGAGCAGAGATGAAAGCAGAGGGTCTGGTTGCTTCCAGCTTGAATGATATATCTGGGAATAAATATTATGATTTTTGATCTCTGACCCCCAGGGGAATAACTATAACCCATAAGCATTTTGCATTATTTTGCATTGATAAGAGGGACTTTACAAATGTTGAGATTGAAGACCCATAATTCATATATATGCCTCTCCTGACTCATTTTTTTTATTGTTCCTATTTCTCCCATAGATCGTGTAGGTAGCACTAAGTCTAGTGCATAATTACCTATTTTGTTCTGTTTGCTAATTACTTCATAAACATTACTCTTAGAGGGCATGGACTACATATTATCCTTGACCACCTTCATAAAAATGGCCTGTTAATAGAACTATAATAAGAAATAAAGTAGTAGTCTTCCACTTTCATCTATTACACAGGAGCATGTAAAATTTGACCAGTATGAATATTTTGCAAGTCCAGTTTTTTTGCTCTATAAAATTTGTGTTTTGAAAAAATGTTAATGACTTACCTTAAGAACAATTTAAGTGAAAATATTCTGTGACTGCGATTTGAACAAACACAAATATGAGTGTGATTAAATTGTTATTTTATGAAATGCATATTCTTAATGTCAACAAAATCCTACTTATATAATCATAAAATATACATCCTTGAGACCAGAATGGCTAAAGCCATCTTAAAACAAAACTGCTTTTACAGTTTTAAAAATCAATGTGCTTATTGGTTGAAGAGTGATCAATTTTGCATACGTGTGTACACATTTGAAATTAAATACTTCCTACATTCTACAAATACATTATAAAGATGACTTAACAAAAAATTAGAAATTGCAATTCCTATTCATGTCTCTGTGCCCTTACACCTCTTCAACAAAGCTACTAATCATTTTAATAAATATTATGGCATGATATTACTCCCTTTTAAAGTCTTACTTTTTTCTGATTGTTTTCCTTCTGATAAATGTTACCACCAGATAGGTCCCATTCCTTACCTTATAGGGGGCCAGATTTTACTTCTCATTCTCTTCCATGAAGATTTATTTTCCATAATCAATTATACTTTATTGTTTGCCAAAATTGTTACTTCAAAACAAATGGCTAAGGATATAGATTTTGTTTATACTAAAGCTATGCATTAAATGATTACAAAGAAACTTGAACAACATTTTGAGATACAGGTTTCTCTCGCTTTTCTAAAGTCCACGCTAAGCCAGTTTGCTCTTATGAAAGACCCACAGTAGCCTCTGTTTTCGCTAACTAAACGAAATTCGAAGAGTTTTTGCCTTTATGGAGTGGGGGATCTATAGAAAGTGAAAATAGAGTTCAGCGCTTGGTTTGCAGGGAGCAGACCAGTGAGAGTGGTGCTGCCACACTCTTTCCCTGGGAACTACACTCAACATCTCACATAAAGTGGCCCTAGCTTTGAACTGTGTCTGTGAACATCTGTGCTTTATCTTGATTTATTTTGTTCATCCGTTAGCAAGATAGCCCTAATGTATCAGAAAAGTCTAAGACAGGTTACTCTTTGGGTCTGGAACTGCTCAAAAATTTTTCCGTATGAATTAATTGTAATTGCTTCTTCGCTTTACGGCATTTTGGCTAACCAAAGGTTTAATAGGAATGCTCTACTTTTGGATAGCAAAGGAAACCCGTATATCTAAAATATTAAAGTGCATTATTATCCCATACAAAATTTATTTTCTACAGATAGAAATAGTGTGCAACATTTGGAAATGCCAAACACCATAGAACAGAAACAAATTCTAGATAAAACTACTTAAGATTACTTTAACATGCATAGGATTTCCCCTTTAGAACTTTCACATTAGCATGCATTTTAAGCAGTTAATCTCTTAATGAGACATCCCCAGCAATGAGAAGTAAGTTGCAGGACTGAACATGGCTCTAAGGCCTGCATCTGGAAAGGACTACGTTTGGTATTTTAAAAACTATTTCATTCGGAAAAGAAAGTGCTACACTGCCACCTTCTGACCATGACTTTCTCCCTGACCAGAAAAATTTCTGGTCTAAATGAGGTATGCATTGCTGATATGTTTTTGGTATCATTAATCCTTGTAAGGCATAGAAGATTAGAATATCTTATATTTGTCTTTAAAAAATTATCCGTGCTGTTATGCACATACAAAATAATTTAAGCTGCAGGTATGTAAATTATGCAAAATAATAATAAACAACCATGTACCCACCATCCAAATGAAGAATTAAACATTAGCAACGACGTTGAAGCTGCCTGTATGCATCTCTCCTATCCTAAATTTAAAATTTAACTCTGAAAAAAAATAAACATAAAATTTCCTTCTGAAAATATAATCTTTTTTTTAACAGCTGCCATTAGAGTGACATTCATGCATGTAATAATTTTTAGCCTATTTACTTAGCATTTCTGTGATTTTCTGTTACTCCTGACCTATCTGCATGCATGGGGTTGAAAATGCCTGTTTTCATAGATAGAATACCTTTCTTTTTTTATCTTTTACTATGTTGGGGAAAAATACTTCATTTACTTAACAAAGATTTATTGGACACCTACTATGTGTCAGTTTCAATAGCAAGTAGAATAGAGCTAATGGACAACAAGATGAAATAATTGGTTGCCCACCGGACAAGTTTTATAAGGATCTCTGGGAAACAACCAAACAATTAAAATCCAGATAGATAAGTGCCATAGTTAAACTAATACACAGTTCTTTTTCTCAATCTGGCTGATTTTCAAGAACCTGAAGGTAATGCACACACTGACAGAAGACCTGGCCAGCATAGAAGCTTAATTAAATAATGGATTGGTTCAGGACACTGTCATCAGGTCAGTAATGTGATTGAACCCAGGATTTTAAATCAAATGTCCTGTGAGGAATTCTTTTTTCTCACAATTCACTTAGTAAAGTAATAGATGTCCTGTAATACACAATATTGTTCCTCTAGTAAAATTGGCAAATACCGCTGACTATAAGATTCATAAAAATGAAATACTTGGAAGAGATATACAAATGACCCTTGAACAACACAAGTTTGAACTGTGTGGGTCCACTCATGCGTGGATTTTTAAAAAATAAATACAAGACGGTACTGTAAATGTATTTTCCCTTTTTTATGAATTTCTTAATAACAATTTATTTTCTCTAGCTTAACTTTATTGTAAGAATAGAGTATATAATATATATAACATACAAAATACGTGTTAATTGACTGTTTATGTTACCAGTAAGGCTAATGGTCAACAGTAGGGTATTAATAGTTATTCTGGGGGGTGTTTGAAGTTACACGTGGATTTTTAACTGCATGAGAGGTCAGTGCCCCAAACTCCTGCATTATTCAAGGGTCAACTATAGATGAAAGTAGTATTAGCTTCCTTTCATAAGGAAATAATCTTAAAGGTTGAAATGATAAATGATAAAGTTTGCTTAAAATGTCCAGGCAAAAATGGTAGTCACTTATTGTTCATTGTCATTTTCCTTACAATTTTAAAATTATAAAATGAAACATAATCAAAAATATGTTCAAAAGTAAAAAGCTTTTCAGATGAACATTAATTGAAATAACTTATCTTCACTGTTTAGAATTTCTTATTAATAATAAGCTATATTTAAAAACATCTGATTTTACTGGTGACCACAAATCATACAATGTGCTAAGAAAAGTAAGTTCCTGTACTTTCAGTAGGTAAGCATGTAAAATGGGTTAAGTTTGGAAATGACTACAAATTTCTCTTTTAGTTTTGTGCTTTTAGCTCTACATCAGTTTTAAAACTTATACACAGATGTTTTCTGATGCCACATTGCCTTGGGTAGAAAAATTATTTTTATGGCTTTCCATAAAGGGCACTGAGCAAAGTCATCTTGTACCTCATGCTTTCATTAGGCCAATCCTACCAGAGCTGCTCTACCATGATTTTTTTTTATTTAAGCGTTTCTAAATGACATCATTCTTAATTGTTCATAATCTTTAGCAAGCCTGGATTTAGAGCATATAAATATCAATTGTTTTTTTTTTTCCAAGGGGATTGCTATCACATTACCTTCATGAAATCCATTGTCTAAACAATAACTGGATCACCTTCATTAATGCACATTAAACATCATTTTTAATTGTTTAAGCAATGAAATTAAATTGTATCTTACACAAATATGATTGCCCTATGCTTCAGTATTTTTCTCTTCTGTTTATATGTAGCCTTTACAAAACATCAGTTTACCTTTTCTACTTATGTCCCTTTTTTATTATTGCTATTCATCTTCATTTCTTTTAAAAGTACAGTTCTCTTAAAAGTACAGTTCTTTAATTTACAATATACTCACTTGGAATTCTGTTTCCCCTTCTATTTATTCTTCTATTTCCTCTTTATTACTTGTCATCTGTTTCTTCCCCCTAACCCTTGGTAGAACTTATAAAAGCATGTCATTTTTAAAGACCAGACCAAGCATAAGGAAGGCATTTATATTTGAATTATTTAGTGCTTGAAATATTTTTCAGGGAAGATAATAGCACGTATTGCTCCTTCCAGACAATTAGTAATCTCTATTTGAAAGACAAGTCTGTACCAAGGTGCATATTGCCAGTTTACTTATTGTGGTATTTGGACAGATTACTGACAGGGCACCAAACCATCTACGCACTCAGACATCAGAGAGAAAATGAGAGCATGATTTACTCCATGTGGATACATGATTGTTAGTTCCTGTGCTTATGAATATATAATTTAGGATGGAAAACATGGCTGGAGTAAAATTTTAATAAAATGATTTGGGAAAGAAAATTTTCCCGATACTTGATCAAAGCCATTTACAGAGACTGAAATAAAAGCAACTTTGAAATATTATCAAGTCTCTCATTTTCCTTTTACTCAAACAGGATTGGCATTGCACAAGGTTAAATTATGCACCTAACCACATCGTGAATTTTGTTTTACTGTGAATTAAATTGCCAGTGCCTCACCTTGCAATATTAGAATTGTTTTCCTTTAAGCCCTAAAGGTTTTTCAATCTTCAGTAGTTCCTTATTAAAATGTAAATACTTTAGGATTGGAAAGCCCTTAACTCAAAAGTATTTAACGCTTTAGGAAGCAGAAGGGGGTGATGACCTCTAACTGAGAGTAAGTCACTGATGTCAGGGTTCGTAAAGGGGGGAGTGTGCTGGTGAAGACCAGAGCAGCCACTTGGAATTGTCAATATTGCCTCTCTACAGCTTAAATATGTTATATTCTTGATGTATTTAATCATTTCTGTTTAATCTATCTTTTCTTTAATACATGGGGGGTGGAGTTTTTCCTCGCATTTTCTACAGGGTCCAGCAGGGAGCAAAATCAGGCCAATCAAAAATTTTTTTAAGATTTTATTTATTTATTTGAGAGAGAGGGGCTGAGGAGGGAGGGAGAGAAAGAGAGAGCACAAGGCGGGGGGAGAGGCAGACAGAGGGAGAGAGAGAAGCAGGCTCCCCGCTGAGCAGGGAGCCTAATTTGGGGATGATCCCAGGACCCTGGGATCATGACCTGAGCTGAAGGCAGAAACTTAACTGACTGAGCCACCCAGGTGCCCCCAGACCAATCAAATTTAAGCCCCTGCCAGTCGAGCTAGAAGGGATATACCTCTTCCTCAAACAGGCTACAGAACAATTGTTCTGATCAGTGTCCACAGATGAATAGAATCTTATTTACTTTCCAAAGCATTTCCTTCAGTGGCACATTGATTTGCTAAAAGCATATGATTAAGAAATATTAAGTGCTTCTTTAAGTATTAGTACATCTATAATTTCTATTTCATAGAATTACATTTTGGCCAATGTACCTGTAGAAAACTAAATTTATTTTAAGTTTATTACCAAAGATTTGGGGAGTTTATTAGCCAAAACTATAACATGTTTGTTTAAATATCTCTTATTCATCATAATATGACAGCATGTGGCCCCACATAGGTACTGCTTTGTTACAATGTAAAACAAGAAGCATGAAAATCATGTTTAAGACTCTAAGTCTGTTTGTGTATGATATATAGTTTGTGAAGATCTCTTTAAATAAATGAATGAATTAGCTAGTGAATCCTGAATTATTATGGAGAATTGAAATATATCTGTATCTGCTAAGATACACTGATATTAAATAGAATGACCCCCCAGGTCTATTTTAACTTTGAAATATATGCTTTTGTACAATGTTTATATCATATTATATGCTTATACAAAGTAAAATTCTTAGTGGCTCTTTTGAAATAGCGGCAATTCTTTTTTTTTTTTTGTGGTAATTCTCATTCTTGAATACTATCAAAACAATAATTTTTTTAAGAATAAAAACAAATTATTTTTTTAAATAACATTTTAAAGGGGCACCTCGGTGGTTCAGTGGGTTAAGCATCAGACTCTTGATTTCAGCTCAGGTCATGATCTCAGGGTCCTGGGATTGAGCCCTGCATCAGGCTCCACACTCAGTGGGGAGTCTGCCTGAAGCTTTCTCTCCCTCTCCTTCTGCCCACCTCCTGATCATACTCTCTCTCTCTTTCTCCTTCTCCTTCTCTCTAAAATGAATAAATAAATCTTTAAAAAGTAATAAAATAAAATAGCATTTTAAGCATTTGAAAATGTGTCAAAGAGAAGTTTCTGAATCTATCCTATAAAATGAATATGATATTCTGTAACCTGGTTTAGTTAACTTTTTTAGCAAAAGGGTAGATAATAAATATTTTTCACTGGGCATGCCATGTGGTCACTGTTGATATTATAGTACAAAACCAGCGATAGCCAATATGCAAATGAATGAACTTGTTATGTTTTTAATAAAACTTTATTTCAAAAATAGGCAGCAGGCCAGATTTGGTCTGTAGGTGGAAGTTTGCCTACCCCTGTTATATGAAATCATGAATTTATCCAAACTAAAATAATTAAATTTAGATGTATTGCTCATTCATTTTTAAAGTAATACATATATTTGAGATGGATATCTAGTAAGAATAAGCTTATTTCATCTAATGGTGGTGAAAAATATAATTTACAGATGTCAATCCAAGAGATACATAGATTCATTCATGTAAATATGCTTAGTCTTGCCTAATTCTTTTTTTTTTTTTTTTTAAAGATTTTATTTATTTATTTGAGAGAGAGAGAATGAGAGACAGAGAGCATGAGAGGGAGGAGGGTCAGAGGGAGAAGCAGGCTCCCCGCCGAGCAGGGAGCCCGATGCGGGACTCGATCCCGGGACTCCAGGATCATGACCTGAGCCGAAGGCAGTCGCTTAACCAACTGAGCCACCCAGGCGCCCTTGCCTAATTCTTTTAAGATAATTTTGTTACCTTGTGATCACAAAGACAGATTTCTCACAAACTACACAGTTATTGTTACTTAGTAAGAATTGTGTGTATTTCTGGTTCATAAAGAATTTCACTCATTTCTGAATAATTAAATATATAGCAAAACCTAATTAATTTATGAAAATTTGGAGATTTTGAATAAAAAAATATGTTAAAAAAAAAAGGAAACAAAAGAGTCTAAGCAAGCAAACTGAATCGTGCCAATGGGAACATCCATAGAACTCCACTATTACAAATAATGGGCAACACTTTTTTTTCCTTGCCCCCTTTAGTGAATCTGTGATGTGCCAAGTGGCCACTCCAGAGATGAGCAAACACATGACCATGACAACAATTACAGAGAGAATATCCAGCCACGTTCAGTAAAGTTACCTAGCTAGATTCTTTTTTAATCACTAACAATTCAGAAGAAGTATTCATCAGAGTTTAAATTATGTCACTGTAAAATCAAAGGGACATGGTAGGTATTGATTAGATAAAAATTGCTGTAGGTGAGGGAAAGTATAGTTTAGGAATAGATGAATCAAACAGAAATTTAGGCTTTGCATTATGTGACTTCATTAAATTGAAGAACTCTTCAAAATCCATTTCAGGAAATTATATTCTGGAAATGAATTTTTCTGCAACTTTCTGTGGACCTTCATTGCAATTAAGAGTCTTGTTTAGAATTCAAAGAAATTTGGTGATGGGTATTGAACTTCAGAGATTTTGCCTTGTTCTAAAGACTCAAACTAGAGCTTCAAGATACTAGATTGCTATTGTGCAATGCACTACAAAGAAAGATTTGACACTGCAAAATAGAGAGAGAGAAACAAAAGAGGACCACAGAAAAATTTAGCCATAAAAATATTATAAAGTTAGAAGTCCCCAAAGTCTGAGAATTCCATTGCTTGTAAGAGAGTCTATAGAGTCTAGTGTTGGGAATTGTCAAGTGATCCTAATTTATAGGAAATGTTCTTTTCTGTTGTTGTCATAGACAAGGTTGAGGTATTGAAAAAACAAAACAAAATACATGTGGCAGGGTGAATAGTTGATGGGATTTCTGGCAGAAATACTTAATGCTCAGCGAATTTGCCATGCTAGGCTTTATTCTTCCAGCCTCCCTTGCAGTTAGGTAGGAGTCCTGTGACTGGTTCTGAGTGACTAAGAGACTAGTTATATATATTATTTCTGGGCAAAAGAAGTGAGAGTTGATAGGCAAGCTCCATCTGTTTCCTATAGTTCCATGGAAAATTTAAAAGCCAGATATTCCAGTTGTTGCACTTTCTGATGAAGGACTACATCAGACTTTATGAATATATAAATCTGCTAGGTAGGCCACTGAAATTTCAGGGTTTATTTATTGTGCCTGCTCCTATTAGTTACTCTGACTAATATAGGGTGTGTAAGTTAACTGGACAACTACTTGTCGACAGGGAAATGAGAAACTATCTGTCTAGAAGAGAAATTTTTTGCAGGTGACAATCTAAGGGGGTGGCAAAGAGCTGTTTTGGAGATGCGTATACTCCAGAACTGAATCACTGCAGCAGAGTTCATGGCAAAGAGTTGTGGAAAACCTTAAGTTGCCTGACTTCTATTGGTGAGGACAATTTGAGAAGAAGCACAGTAAGGATGTGATCTGAATACAGAGGTCAGATACCAAATCAGAGTATGTTTCCAGCTCCTAAATCTAATCTCCTACCAGCAAGTTTCCAGGGAAAAGCAGAGATCATTTTAGAGCCTAGACAGCCTTCCAACCACCTCCACGCCCATATTTGAATCCAGAATGCCATTGTTGGCAATATACTGTGACTATCCTCGCAACACTTCCAGGGCATTTTGGGGACCTCTAAATGGATCGACCAAATTTATTAACAAGTTACAGCCTGGCCAGGATTTTGATGAAACTTGAGATGTTTTTGTTTAAGATCTGTAAGAAGTAAATCCAGGGATTAACTGCATCACGTGCTTTCATAGAAAAAAAAATGTCAAAGAAAGAACTGAATTCTGATGCTGACGTTTTCACCCTGACCTCAACAAATGTGTGTGTGTGTGTAGTTCTTAGGTTTTCTAAAAGTAACTTTTTTAGATGTAGCCTGGCTCAAGTAGGCAGAGACAAAGAAAGAGAAGGAGATAGGCAATATGAAGGAGAGGTTAGAAGTCATGGCAGATGGAGACTGCATAGCATATATCTAATCTGAGTGCCAGAAGGAGAAAAGAGAGGGAAGAAGACAGACAATGCCCATAATTTGAAAGAGACACCAATCCTCAGATTCAAATGGCCCAGTAAACCCAAAGCAATATTGAGAAAGAAAGGAAAGGAAAGGAAAGGAAAGGAAAGGAAAGGAAAGGAAAGGAAAGGAAAGGAAAGGAAAGGAAAGGAAAGGAAAGGAAAGGAAAGGAAAGGGAGGAGGGGGTAAGGAAGGAAGGAAGGAAGATAGGTCCCAACTTAGACACATCATAGCATCATAGGAAAACCACAGATGGGAAAGAAGACAATATATAACTAGATAATATCCCATGCCCTGGCAAACAGGAGAGGTAGTCTCATAGTAGCCAGAGCATAGAGGTATTTCTGCTCTGTTCCTGGGTCTTAATTTGTAAAGGAGATAGAGTGATAACACACAGAGGTCAATGCCATTGAAAGAAAAAGTCAGTGTTACTCATGGTTCCCCTGGAAACAAAAGGCACGGTCAGCCTCATAGGGCCCCAGGAGGAAGACCAGGTTTTGTTCAGGAAGCAAAAGTAGGAGCAGCAGGAGAGCTTAGCCCAGTAGCTTTAACTGGGGTTTCCTCAGGAAAGACACAGGCAGTAGGGTGAATAGTGGAGGACTGGCTAGTGTGAATAATTTCAGTGGGCTTTGGGCTATAGAAGTGGTCCTTAGTTGTCTGGTACATGGGTCTGGGATGACTAAAGTGAGGAACTCCCTGGGGTGATGGCCAGATGGAGGATGTATGCTCTGGATTAGCTAGTTTGCATGTCAGACATGCTCCTGGCTGGGCCCTTCGCCATCTCTAAGAATTGGCTAGTTCTGGGACGGGCAGTCTCTCCCCAGCCAGAAAGTTTTTTTTAAGCTGTCAAAAATTCAAAACAGACGGAAAATAAAAACATGATGAATACAGTTTATTTGCTGAATGTGTGAATAAATTACCAAAGGAAGGACCATTTCTACCCAGTCCACATCTCTTCTTGGGCTAACACCTGTGCAAGCTGCAAACCCTGGAGCTTTTGGCTGATACCCCAAATCCATCCAGACTGAGGAGGAAGGGGAGGCAAATGTGGGGCTTCCCCTCGCCCTCAACCTATGGCTTCTGTTTGTGCCAGTGGCTCTCTTCCACTTGCTGGCCTGGCCTTCTGCTCCTTCTCATGCGTGTCAGGGGAGGGAAAACAGGAGGGTGGTAGGATGGATCAGCCAGAAGTGTTGAGGGTCAGGTTCCCTCCGCCCAACTTTCCACTGGCCCAAGTCCACTGTGAAGGTACCTATTAAAATGCACAAAGGATTTTTGCATGCGTATGTCAAACACAGCTCTATTGTCAGTGCTGATGCAGTAGCTGATTATGTTTTTAGTATCTATATTTATTCATGTTATCTTGAAATCAGACACAAGATTTCTGGGACAGGGAAAGATTGATTACTCAGAGCAAGAACTGTATCATTTTCCCTTGCCCTAAATTTCCCAACTCTGGGTGATGTGATGAGAACCAGACGGACAATGTTGCACATATGTGAGTCATACCACAGGAAAGGAACCGTGAAACTGAATCTGAGAGAGTATAAGGATATAGCTCCTCACTACACCTCTACTTCTGAGAGGGGACAGAAATCTTTGCTTATTATAAACAAATTTTCCTTTGGAAGAGAAGAGGAAAAAAACCCTGCTATATTGCCCTTTGGAATGTAAATATATGCCTTTAGAGGTAAGATAAAAGGAGCTTCTAGGAGTTTATAATCCCTAGAACAACTTGTTTATGGATCTGGGTCTCATCCCTGATTGAAATGTAAAGAAATACCTCTGGATAAGTACCTTTTCCAGATAGTCTCTCACTATCTATTCAGAACATCCGAAGCTTGTGCTTTGACCCAGGTCCCAGTAAAATGTTCTGAAAGCCCCATCTAAAATATTCACTTCCTGACAATAGTGTCCCATTGGGAAATATCCTGATCTTTTCAAAGATAATTTGGCAAAGGAGGAGTCAATCACCAATATCCTCATAATTGTTGTGCCAAGAAATCTTGTTTCCCATTTTCACAGAAGAGATGGTCATAACTTAGTTTCTGACCTAGTTTGGAACCATGGCCCTCAAACTTGTTGTAATGGAATGCTATATAACATTTCACACATAGTGTCATCTGATGTTTACGGAGCATCACTCAGTGTCAGGCACTGTTCTAGGTGCTGGAGAAGCAGCTGTCAACCAAACGTAAAACAAACAAACAAAAACGAACCAAAACCAAACCAAACAAAAACTTACTTTATGCAGCTTGCAATATGATATGATGTAACATATGTCAGTAATTCATTTCTAATCATAAAGCATAAGTTTCCTAAATGATATAATGTTTTTTTGTGTTTTTGTACTATCTTAATATAGAAGTATGACTATCCCTAAAAGGGCACTACTCTCACTTCATATTCTAACATTTTTGGAATGATAGCTAGAGGGTGGCATTAAGCCTACTTTGCCTGAAAACACGTATAACCTGAGTGATTTGTGTAAAGGCTAGAAACATTTTGAGGTTGGTCTTGTCACTGCAAATCTGGGATCTGGGCATTTCTTTTTTTCTTTTTCAGTGATTTTTCACTTTTTTTTTTTTCAGATTTTTTATATTATTATTATGTTATGTTAATCACCATGCATTACATCATTAGTTTTTGATGTAGTGTTCCATGATTCATTGTTTGCATAGAACACCCAGTGTGGACTAGGTGATTTAATAGTTTTTGTTTAAAGGTAATGGTTAATTTATTTAATATCTTCATATTTTTTTCTCTTTTATAACATCCTTTTGATTCCTAAATTTCTATTTAAGTTTCAAGATTTATGATTTAAAAATTTATGATTTGGGAACATATTTCTGATTTTTTTCCTATCTAGAGAAATAAGAAAAGTAGAGGTTTAGGGGATTATTCCAACAGCTCTGATGTAGGTATGTTTTTACTTACAGGAATGATTATTAAAATATACATCTATATTATGTTCAGCATTGTTTAAATGTATTGAAATTTCTTGAAATAAACAAAACTTCTTTGTTCCATTAAATGGGAACTTAACATGACAGATTAACTGTTTTAATTTTTTTCAATAAATGTAATTACCAAGATTTCCTCAAAGCCCTTGGATATAAAACATGCTTTTCTTTTTTTTTTAAAGATTTTATTTATTTATTTGAGACAGAGAGAATGAGATACAGAGAGCATGAGAGGGAGGAGGGTCAGAGGGAGAAGCAGACTCCCTGCCGAGCAGGGAGCCCGATGCGGGACTCGATCCCGGGACTCCAGGATCATGACCTGAGCCGAAGGCAGTCGCTTAACCAACTGAGCCACCCAGGCGCCCTAAAACATGCTTTTCTTAAACAAGTTGATCAATAATTTACTTTTTATCATATCTAAAATCAGGTTTTATGGAAACAATAGAATATTTTCAACTAAAACCAGTTACTTGTTTGATAGCCCAAATGAATATAAAAAAAAATGCAATGGTTTCTCAATAAGGGTTATCTATTTTCAGCCACCTAAATATAGACAGATAAATGTTGAGGCTTTAAAGAAATAAAATATATTTTGTTAACTCTCTCACTGTCAAAAATACATATAACATTCAAAGTACAAAAAGTGCAGGAGGTAAGATATTGTTATGTAAACTACATTCAGTATACCCATTGTTTTTAAATTATTTGAAATCATATTATTGAGTGATGTATTTTTATTGTTTACAAAATCTTAATAGCAAGAGGAAAAGTCATAATCTAAAGAAATAACCAATCAACAGTGGTCTATGTGTGGGCAACTACTTCTAGTAGAGCTAAAGGAACTTGCTGTACAGTTAAGATCTCTAATAGTAATTGATGACCTGGAGATAATTGCTGGGAAGTTTTCCTGTCAGGTTTATTTTCTGTGATCAAATTCATTTAAAAGAGCACATTTATGTGGAATGCTTTCTTTGTTTTGATACAACCTGACTGGTTATGAAGTTGTTTCCCAAGCTTGTCAAAAGTAAATTTAGTGGGCTATCTTTCTTGGTGGAAAAAGAATCAAAACAGAATTAACAACAGAAAGAAATCTGTCCTTTGATTCAATGGAAAGTTATATGCGATTTACTTTGTAGTTCTGAATTCAATTGATAACTAGTAGAAAAAAATTATATACTATCCCATATTTGTGAAGAATTATAAAGAGCACTTTAACGTTGGATTCAGCATTAAACTTCTTGATGAAAAATAAGAAAATGCAATATTTTAGAAGTGAGGGGAAGTTGGAGGGGGAATGGTAAAAAATATCTTTAAAGCATCACCAAAGTTTGTCTTGTTCACAAACCCAAAGAGCCCAAGCACATACTACCGGAGGAGTGTCAGTTGGTCCAGCAAAGAGACACAAACCCAGGAAATTAGTTTTTCTCTATTTTGTGAGGTCTGGAACCAGTGATTGTGCTCAATAAAATGGGAAAGGCCATAATACCCCAGTTTAATCATCTTCCATTGAATAAGATGAGTCACAGATTTATACCTCTACACCAAATATGATACAGATAATGGCTAACATTTCCATTCGCCTGTATCTGTTTCAGCCTACTTCTAAAAAATAATTTAAATCATCTTGATGAGAACAAGAGTAGAACTATCCTAAATATCTCATAGGAGGTTAAAATATACTGAATGGAGCACTGGGTGTTATACGCAAACAATGAATCATGGAACACTACATCAATAACTAACGATGTCATGTATGTGATTAACATAATATATATATATATATATATATCTCAGGGCATATATTTTGAGACTCATGACTTTATATATTTAGGCAGAAAGGAAAATTATATACTGTAGAAGTTTTTACTCATACAAAGAAAAGCTAAAATAATTGTTTTCTTTTTCTATGCCACATACTATTCTACCTTTATAATGTCTCATCTGATGTGATGAGAATCATAGGAATGGAGTATAAATTAAAAGTCTTCATTTTCAGGGGCTCTGGGGTGCCTCAGTTGGTTAAGTGTCTGTCTTCAACTTCTGCTTGGGTCATGATCCAGGGTCCTGGGATCAGCCTCATGTTGGGCTCCCAGCTCAGTGGGGAGCCTGCTTCTCTCTGTCCCTCTCCCCACTCATGCTCTCTCTCTCTCTCTCTCGCAAATAGATAATTTTTTTAAAAAGTCCTTATTTTTAAATTTAAAGTCACAGAAGAAATAAACCAGGTTAATTTATTTTTATTTTTATCTGCCATATAACACATCTATTATGCACACACATACACTCATACATACTTAGTGAGGAATTAGCCATTGATCTAGCTATGTATCTAATGTTTCCAAGTCTTCATCAAATGATTTTAGTGACATATACACCTCCAGTTCGATAGCATTTTTTAAAAAATGAGTCTTAAAATACTAATCCAAGCTCATCTAAGAAATTGCTACAGATTACATAATTTATACATAACATTGTGTTTCAACTGTACTTAAAAAAATTGCTTAAAAATTACATAATTGTGCTTCTAATTCATGCGCTGCCCTGTGGTTAGTAGATAATAAAACTCCTGTGTCCATTTGTATCACATCAAGGCGATGAATCTTCCAAAGCAATGGCCCTGACTCAATAATACCTGCCTTAGTGAGGCAGAGTGCTAGGCAACTGCAGAGCTATGAAGGTACATCCATCTATAGCTCTGCATAAAGAAGTCACATGCCTTCCTGTTGAGGAAGAGGCAGCACGTTTGGAGAGCCAATGTGAAAGTTACAGTGCAACATTCCAGGGTCACTGACTTTCTCTCACTGCTGGTCACTGTTCTATCATAGTAGAAGCCTTGTTCCTTTGCATTTCTTTTTCCTTTTTTTTAATTTAATATTTTTTGTTTCAAGTTTTTATTTAAATTCTAGTTGGTTAACATATAGTGTAATACTGGTTTCAGGAGTAGAATTTAGTGACTCATCACTTACATATAACACAAGTGCTCATCACAACAAGTGCCCTCCTAATCCCCATCACCCAGTTAGCCCCTCCCCATCACCTCCCCTCCAGCAACCCTGAGTTTCTCTATAATTAAGAGTCTCTTATGATTTGCCTCCCTCTCTTTTTTCTCCCCCTGTCCTGTGTTCATCTGTTTTGTTTCTTAAATTCCACACCAAAGAAATCATATGGTATTTGTCTTTCTCTGACTGACTTATTTTGCTTTGCATAATACACTCTAGTTCCATCCACATCGTTGCAAATGGCAAGATTTCATTCTTTTTGATGGTTGAGTAGTAGTCCATCATATATATATTTACCAGCTTTTTTTTGTGTGTGAGAGAGAGCATGAGAGGAGAGAGGGTCAGAGGGAGAAGCAGACTCCCCGCTGAGCAGGGAGCCAGATGTGGGACTCGATCCAGGGACTCCGGGATCATGACCTGAGCTGAAGGCAGTTGCTTAACCAAATGAGCCACCCAGGCACCCTACCAGCTTTTCTTTATCCATTCATCAGTTGATGGACATTTGGGCTTTCTCCATAGTTTCGCTATTGTTGATAATGCTGCTATAAACACTGGGGTGCATCTGCCTCTTTGAATCAGTACTTTTGTATCCTTTCAGTAAATACCTAGTAGTGCAATTCCTGGATGGTAGGATAGTCCTGTTTCTAACTTTTTGAGGAATTTCCATACTGTTTTTCAGAGTGGCTACACCAGTTTACATTCCCACCAACAGTGTAAGTGGGTTCCCCTTTTTCCACATCCTCACCAACACGTTGTTTCTTGTGTTGTTGATTTTAGCCATGCTCTCTTGCATTTCAAATCTTTTTTTTTTAAATTTTATTATGTTATGTTAATCACCATACATTACATCATTAGTAGCTGAAGAATTGGAAAGAAAGTAAAGTGGTATTTTCCCCTTCTCTTCTTGAGGAAATGATCTTAGGGAAAGAAAGTAGCAAGCAGACTCATAACAATAACAGTAACAGCTAAAATTTGACTAAGTCTAATATCATACCCAAACTCAGCATCAAGCAGTTTATAGGCATATGTAAATTATTCCTTAGGCTAACCTTATGGAATAGACATTACTTTATTTCATTGATTCATAGTATGATTTTGACATTCTAAAATCTCAGTTTGGGATGCTTCTTAAATTGTAAGGAATATCATAACTGCTGATTTTTTTACTTTTATTTCTAGTGGTAAAATAAATTTATAATCTTAGATCTAATGAAAGATAGTATTTTTCCACATTTAAGACTGAAGAACCTGAGCTACAGAGGCTTACCCACTATCACATAGATAGGATCAAATTCTGGACTGAATGGCTATAAATCTCTCCTTTTAAGTGATACAATGTACTACTTACCATATCCCCAGTTCTCTTGGATGCAAGCCCACAGCACAGAATCTCATCACATTAAACAAGTTATGAGTCAAAATAAGAGAGGTTAAAATCATGAGAGGAATTCAACCTGAGGGGGATTATCAGATGCTAGTTTTGAACATGGAGAAAAATGTAGGCAGCTGCTAGGAACTGAGAGCAGCTTCCACCAAAAACTAGCAAGGAGATGAGAACTTCAGCTTTAAAGCCTCAAGGAACTGGTAATAAAATAATCAAGGTTGTTGAATGCTAACAACCTGAATAAATTGTTAGCAGATTCTTCCCCAGAGCTACTAGATAAAATTGCAGACTGGGCAAGGACACATTGAGTGCAAGGCTGAGTACAAGATTCTGTTCAGAGAACCCAGCTGATTCGCACCTAGATTTCTGAGCTACAAGGGCAATAAGCTAATAAGTAGGGGCACCTGGGTGGCTCAGTCGTTAGGCATCTGCCTTCGGCTCAGGTCATGATCCCAGGGATCAAGCCCCACATTGGGCTCCCTGTTCAGCGGGAAGCCTGATTCTTCCTTTCCCACTCCCCCTGCTTGTGTTCCCTTTCTCACTGTGTCAAATAAATAAATAAATAATCTTTTTAAAAATGTGCTAATAAATAGGTATTGCTAATTAAGCCACTAAGTGTGGTAATTTATTTCATAGCAATAGAAAAATAATATGGATTTTGGTGAGTGTGTGGGAGAAAGAGAGGTGGGGAAAGAGGAAAATACACAAGAGAATGACAGAAGTTTGTTAAATGTCACAAGCAATCCATGGCAGGACATCTTTTGCTTATGATTGTCACATTCTAAATAATGCTGAAACACGTGATCACACATTTCCTCAGATCATCACATTTTCTTCTTTCTTCTGAGAGAAATGCTACAAAGAGGACTTCAATGTATGAAAACAAAGAATTATCATTTGTTATCACTTTCTCAACAGTAAGATTAAAAGCTTTGCCAGCCTTATGCTTCATTCATTCTTTGAACTGTCTAGGGCTTTTCTGTGGATAATGGACTCACTGGGATAGTGAGTAGGTTGTATAGGCTTTAAGTCAATAAGAGCATCCATATGCTGAATGCATCAGATTTATCAATTACCATGCCATATGCTTTATATACACTCAATAATTGCCCTAAAACAACTCTGTAGCATCATATTTTTTTTTTTATTTTGTAAATATGGTCAAAAGGTATGAACAATTTTCTGTTTGATTTTTAAAGCTATGCTCCTTCTCCATGCTACTTTAAACATCTCTCAATCATGGACTGTCTCATTGTAGTACTGATGATGTATCTCTCAAAAAAGTAAGCAAATGACTTATATTGGAAATATCAGCACAGTCAAGTGATATGACTGAATATATTTGCCTTGATAAGGTGAATATTAGATGTGGGAAAAATTAACAAGTGTTTTTAAGGTGCTCAAACTAAGTTATGAATTTCTTCCTTTTTAAATTGTGAATTTCTTGAAGGTATTCTGTAAAGATGTTTGTAAAATAGCACATGAAACATCTTTTAAATGTCCAGTACAAATTAGATTTCATTAGTGAAAAGGATTCCATCGAAGTTTACTAGGACATATTCTCTATTGGCAGTGTAACAGTTTGGATTGAATTAATATTATTTTGCATATTATTTGTTGCAAATTAGCAACACATTTCCCTTTAGAACCAATTTTAAAAATAATGGTGAAGTAACTCACCCAACAGAAAAGGTTATAGTGAATTAAAAAAATATTAATTGGTATTTAAAAACTTATAGTTCTGTAGTACTTAATACTTTACACAATTTTTCAAAGAGATTATACAACTGTTATGTAAATGGTTGATTACAACACTAGATCAAATTTACTTAAAAAATAAAGAAGTGCCTTATAAATTCCCACTTGGAATACAGGAGATGAATTTCCATTCTATAAGATATTATTGGGGAATGAGAATCCATTGTCATCATACTGTGCACTCCTAGCCCACCACTGAACTCACCACCACTACCCATCTAGGTCTTGGTTCTCTTTTTCTTTCAACAGTTACCAGCTGAAAGCTCTTTTGTGATGACTACCTTTGAGACACCAGAATAACTTTACTTACACACTGAAGAACCAGAACTATCTGGTAGTTGCCCTCCTTGGCAGGCAGTAAATTTTGGAGTAGTGAAGTCCAGCATCCTTCCCTCAGTGTGAGTAATCTGAGTTATACTTGCACTCCAGAGTCTGAGAACATTTCTTAATATATCATTTGCACATGAATATTTGTTTTTGAATGAGCTTCTGGGAAATTTAACTTGTGTAAATACCAGTTGTGGTCCTAGAAAGAAGATCCTAAAGAGGAGTTCTAAAGGGGGGGGGGGAGTGGTCACTCACAGGCTAGATAGCAACAGGGACAATACTGTTAAGATTTTCACTTGTTGGATGGGATAGAGGTAGAAATGGATGTTCTGTCTCATATCTGTAGCATATGCAGGGGGGTAAATAGTAATTATAAGAATAGTAATTAGAAATAGTAATTATGACAAATCGATATTTGCTGAATTCAATTGGTGCATTGAAAAAAGAAAATGGTAATCTCAGGCTATTCAAGTAGCAATTTACAGCATGGTATGAAATAACACCTTCATAGAAAGAGATCCTGATCTCATACAGCCCAAGAACAGATTGTTCTATTTACCAAGCCAAGGACTAATGATAAGAAAGAAGATCCTCAGAAAGGACTGCCTTTGTGTCTTAAATCTTCTGACATTTGGGATGGGGACATTTAGAGGGATGTGCTTCAGAGTCTTGGATCCCTAAGTTTCTCTCAACATTCTGGGCCTGTAGAATTGGCATGCTTCTCCCTTGCTCAGAGATAACAGTGCCCTGCTCA
This sequence comes from Neomonachus schauinslandi, assembly GCF_002201575.2. NCBI lineage: Eukaryota > Metazoa > Chordata > Mammalia > Carnivora > Phocidae > Neomonachus > Neomonachus schauinslandi. The sequence continues at coordinate 93,883,372 of NC_058404.1, forward strand.
ACTAAGTCTTGGCCTCACCCAATCGGAGGGCTCTTGCTCCTACTAAGAGCCAAGAGGGATCAATCACTAAAGGAGCTTGAGAACAAAGCTATTATGTACCAGTACGAACTATGGAATCATACCTGGGATAGATTTTCTGGGACCTAGTCCTGTAGGAGCAGAATGTGAAGCTAAATAATGGAGGGTTTTTTAATATAGGAACAGTTTCTCATGAATGAGGATTTAACACTCAGGAAAAGGCACCTGGAACAGGTCTGAATATACTCCTGGAATGTCTGTGAATCTCAGGAAAAAAATTATGTTTTCTATTAAATAAAGTGGAGATGTCAGATTTTTCTTGGCAGAATGTTGAGAAGATTCCCAAGGCACCCAGAAGTGAGATTGATAGAATGAATCTGTTATGCAAGGCCCCAAATCACCACTACTCCCCCCTCTGATGATCATTGTATACCCTAAATCTCTAGTGTATGGTTTTGTTCTAGTCTCCTGCCTGATCACATTCTCTCCCTTTTATTTTTTAAATCCTCTTCTTTTTTTTTCAACCAACTTCTTATCTTATCAATTCCTTTTATTATATCTTTTATAATTTTCATCTTTACAATCATATTCCTTCCCTTCATCATATTAACCCTTATTTTTGTACATATATGTTTTTCTTTCTTTAAAATTTTGGGAGGGGGACGCCTGGGTGGCTCAGTCAGTTAAGCGTCTGCCTTCAGCTCGGGTCGTGATCCCAGGGTTCTGGGATCGAGTCACGCATCGGGCTCCCTGCTCCGCGGGGAGCCTGCTTCTCCCTCTGCCTCTCTCTCTCTCTGTCTCTCATGAATAAATAAATAAAAATCTTTAAAAAAAAATTGGAGGAGGCACTTTCTTCTAACAGACCAAAATATGCCCAAAATCTAGTGTGTGGCAAAGATCTATGCACCAGCCTGATCAAATCTGATCATATTCTGTTTTTTTGTTTGTTTGTTTTTATCTTTTCCTTTTTCCTTCTTTTTTTTTTTCTTTTATCTTTCTTTCCCTTTCTTTTCCCCCATTTTCAGGTATTTTCTTTGTAGTGTATATTTTTCTGGGGACGTTGTTACCCTGTTAGCATTTTGTTCTCTTATTCATCTATTCTCCTCTGGACAAAATGACAAGACAGAAAAAATCACCTCAAAAAAAAGAACAAGAGGCAGTACTGATTGCCAGGGACCTAATCAATATGAACATTAGTAAGATGTCAGAACTAGAGTTCAGAATGATGATTTTAAAGATACTAGCTGAGCTTGAAAAAAGCATGGAAGATATTAGAGAAACCCTTCTGGAGAAATAAAAGAACTAAAATCTAACCAAGTTGAAATCAGAAAGGCTATTAATGAAGTGTAATAAAAAATGGAGGCTCTAACTGCTAGGATAAATGAGGCAGAAGAGAGAATAAGTGATATAGAAGACCAAATGATGGAGAATAAAGAAGCGGAGAAAAAGAGAGATTAACAACTACTGGATCACAAGGGCAAAATTCAAGAGATAAGTGATACCATAAGATGAAACAATATTAGAATAACTGGGATCCCAGAAGAAGAAAGAGAGAGAGGGGCAGAAGTTATATTGGAGCAAATTAGAGTGGAGAACATCCCTAATTTGGGGAAGGAAACAGGCATCAAAATCCAGGAGGCACAGAGAACACCCCTCAAAATCAATAAAAATAGGTCAACACCCCGACATCTAATAGTAAAACTTACAGGTCTCAGAGACAAAGAGAAAATCCTAAAAGCAGCTTGGGACAAGAGATCTGTAACCTACAATGGTAGAAACATTAGAATGGCAACAGACCTATCCACAGAGACCTGGCAGGCCAGAAAGGACTGGCATTATATATTCAAAGAACTAAATGAGAAAAATATGCAGCCAAGAATACTATACCCAGCTAGGCTGTCATTGAAAATAGGATGAAAGATAAAAAGCTTCTAGGACAAACAAAAACTAAAGGGATTTGCAAACACAAAACCAGCCCTACAAGAAATATTGAAAAGGGTCACAGACCAGAAAGGAACGCAGACAATATACAGTAACAGTTACCTTACAGGAAATACAATGGCACTAAATTCATATCTTTCAATAGTTACCCTGAATATAAATGGGCTAAATGCCCCAATCAAAAGACATAGGCATCAGATTGGATAAAAAAAACAAGACCCATCAATATGCTGTCTGCAAGAGACTCATTTTAGACCCAAAGACACCCCCAGATTGAAAGTGAGGGGTTGGAAAACAATTTACCATGCTAATGGACAACAAAAGAAAGCTGGGGTGGCAAACCTTATATCAGACAAATTAGATTTTAAACCAAAGACTAAAATAAGAGATGAGGAAGGACACAATATCCTACTTTAAGAGTCTATCCAACAAGAAGTTCTAACAGTTGTAAATATCTATGCCCCTAACATGGGAGCAGCCAATTAATAACAAAAGCAAAGAAACACACCAACAAGAATAAAATAATAGTAGGGGACTTTAACACTCCCTCACTGAAATGGACAGATCATCTAAGCAAAATATCAACAAGGAAATAAAGTCTTTAAATGACACAGTGGACCAGATGGACTTCACAGATATATTCAGAACATTCCATCCCAAAGCAACAGAATACACATTCTTCTCTAGTGCCCATGGAACATTCTCCAGAAATATCACATCCCGGTTCACAAATCAGTTCTCAACCAGTAACAAAAGATTGGGATTATCCCCTGAATATTTTTGGACCATAATGCTTTGAAACTAGAACTCAATCACAAGAGGAAAGTCAGAAAGAACTCAAATACTTGGAGGCTAAAGAGCATCCTACTAAAGAATGAATGGGTCAACCAGGAAATTAAAGAAGAATTTAAAAAATTCATGGAAACAAATAAAAATGAAAACACAACTGTTCAAAATCTTTGGGATGCAGCAAAGGCAGTCCTAAGAGGGAAGTAGATAGCAATACAAGCCTTTCTCAAGAAACAAGAAAGGTCTCAAATACACAACCTAACCCTACACTTAAAGGAGCTGGAGAAAGAACAGCAAATAAAGTCTAAGCCCAGCAGAAGAAGAGAAATAATAAAGATCAGAGAAGAAATCAATGAAATAGAAACCAAAGGAACAGTAGAACAGATCAACAAACTAGGAGCTGGTTCTTTGAAAGAATTAACAAGATTGACAAATCCCTGACCAGACTTATCAAAAAGAAAAGAAAAATGACCCAAATCAACAAAATCATGAATGAAAGAGGAGAGATCACAACCAACACCAAAGAAATACAAACAATTATAAGAACATATTATAAGCAACTATATGCCAGCAAATTAGATAATCTGGAAGAAATGGATGCATTCCTAGAGATGTATCAACTACCAAAACTGAACCAGGAAGAAATAGAAAACCTGAACAGACCTATAACCACTAAGGAAATCGAAGCAGTCATCAAAAATCTCCCAAGAAACAAGAGCTCAGGGCCAGATGGCTTCCCAGGGAATTCTACCAAACATTTAAAGAAGAATTAATACCTATTCTTCTGAAACTGTTCCAAAAATAGAAATGGAAGGAAAGCTTCCAAACTCATTTTATGAGGCCACCATTACCTTGATCCCCAAACCAGACAAAGACACCATCAGAAAGGAGAATTACAGGCCAATATCTTCGATGAAGACGGATGCAAAAATTCTCACCAAAATACTGGCCAATAGGATCCAACAGTACATTAAAAAGATTATTCACCATGGCCAAGTGGGATTTATCCCTGGACTGCAAGGTTGGTTCAACATCTGCAAATCAATCAACGTGATACAATACATTAACAAAAGAGAGAACAAGAATCATATGATCCTCTCAATAGATGCAGAAAAAGCATTTGACAAAGTACAGCATCCTTTCTTGATCAAAACTATTCAGAGTATAGGCATAGAGGGTACATACCTCAATATCATAAAAGCCATCTATGAAAAACCCACAGTGAATATCATTCTCAATGGGGAAAAACTGAGAGCTTTCCCCCTAAGGTCAGGAACGCGGCAGATATGTCCACTATCACCACTGCTATTCAACATACTATTAGAAGTCCTAGCCACAGCGATCAGACAACAAAAAGAAATAAAAGGCCTCTGAATCAGCAAAGAAGAAGTCAAACTCTCACTCTTTGCAGATGACATGATACTTTATGTGGAAAACCCCAAAGACTCCACCCCAAAACTGCTAGAACTCATACAGGAATTCAGTAAAGTGGCAGGATAGAAAATCAATGCATAGAAATCAGTGGCATTCCTATATACCAACACCAAGACAGAAGAAAGAGAAATTAAGGAGTCGATCCCATTTACAATTGCACCCAAAACCATAAGATCCCTAGGAATAAATCTAACCAAAGAGGCAAGGAATCTGTACTCAGAAAACTATAAAATACTCATGAAAGAAATTGAGGAAGACACAAAGAAATGGAAAAACGTTCCATGCTCATGGATTGGAAGAACAAATATTATGAAGATGTCAATGCTACCTAGAGCAATCTACACATTCAATGCAATCGCTATCAAAATACCATCCACTTTTTTCAAAGAAACTGAACAAATAATCTTAAAATTTGTATGGAACCAGAAAAGACCCCGAATAGCCAGAGGAATGTTGAAAAAGAAAAGCAAAGCTGGCAGCATCACAATTCCAGACTTCAAGCTCTATTACAAAGGTGTAATCATCAAGACAGTATGGTACTGGCACAAAAACAGACACATAGATCAATGGAACAGAATAGAAAACCCAGAAATGGACCCTCAACTCTATGGTCAACTAATCTTTGACAAAGCAGGAAAGAATGTCCAATGGAAAAAAGACAGTCTCCTCAACAAATGGTGTTGGGAAAATTGGACTGCCACCTGCAGAAGAATGAAACTGGACCATTTCCTTACACCACACACAAAAATAGACTGAAATAGTTGAAAGACCTAAATGTGAGACAGGGGTCCATCAAAATCCTAAAGGACAACACAGGCAGCAACCTCTTCAACCTCAGCCATGGCAACTTCTTCCTAGAAACATCGCCAAAGGCAAGGGAAGCAAGGGCAAAAATGAACTATTGGGACTTCATCAAGATAAAAAGCTTTTTGCACAGCAAAAGAAACAGTCAACAAAACCAAAAGACAACCGAAAGAATCGGAGAAGATATTTGCAAGTGACATATCAGATAAAGGGCTAGTATCCAAAATCTATAAAGAACTTACCAGACTCAACACCCAAAGAACAAATGATCCAATCAAGAAACGGGCAGGAGACATGAACACACATTTTTCCAAAGAAGACATCCAAATGGCCAACAGATACATGAAAAAGTGCTCAACATCGCTCGGCATTAGGGAAATCCAAATCAAAACCTCAATGAGATACTACCTCACACCAGTCAGAATGGCTAAAATTAACAAGTCAGGAAACGACAGATATTGGTGGGGATGTGGAGAAAGGGGAACCCTCCTACACTGTTGGTGGGAATGCAAGCTGGTGCAGCCACTCTGGAAAACAGTATGGAAGTTCCTCAAAAAGTTGAAAATAGAGCCACCCTACAATCCAGCAATTGCACTACTGTGTATTTACCCCAAAGATACAAATGTAGGGATCCAAAGGGGTATGTGCACCCAATTTTTATAGCAACAATGTCCACAATAGCCAAACTATGGAAAGAGCCAAGATGTCCATAGACAGATGAATGGATAAAGAAGATGTGGTATTTATATACAATGGAATAATATGCAGCCATCAAAAGGAATGAAATCTTGCCATTTGCAATGATGTGGATGGAACTGGAAGGTATTATGCTGAGCAAAATAAGTCAATCAGAGAAAGACATGTATCATATGACCTCACTGATATGAGGAATTCTTAATTTCAGGAAACAAACTGAGGGTTGCTGGAGTGGTGGGGTTTGGGAGGGATGGGGTAGCTGGGTGATAGATTTTGGGGAAGTTATGTTCTATGGTGAGTGCTGTGAATTGTGTCAGACTGTTGAATCACAGACCTGTACCTCTGAAACAAATAATACATTATATGTTAAAAAAAAGAAGAAGAAGAAGAAGAAGAAGAAGAAGAAGAAGAAGAAGAAGAAGAAGAAGAAGAAGAAGAAGAAGAAGGAGAAGAAGAAGA